>NW_006239234.1:460691-494335 GCF_000226075.1 Solanum tuberosum
ATAGGACTTTACATATAGCCTCATATGTGTATAATAATACAACAATATAATAACATTCACATAATGCCCTTCATGGCCTCAATTCACAATAATACAATATTCCAACATTATGCAACAACTTCCCCAATGCCTTCATGGCTACAATTCACAATAATACCACACAAGAACAAGATATAACACTTCCACCAAAGGTAGATTCAACCTACCAACAACAATTAATTCAATAAAGAGAGTTCAAGCTTTCTTACCATAATTCAAAGCCATAGCCAAAATCACCAAAATCCAAGCAATCACCAATACTTCACTCATAAGTCTTACCACCCTTAATTCACCCATTATCAACAATTAATCATGAATAAACATTAAACAACACAAGAGATATCAATACAATTCACTTTACACATAATTCCATCAACTTTGAATTTATAGAAATAGACCCACTTCATAAACACATTTTGGGGTTTTGTAGAATACAAGGATTCATGGAGTTTTTCATCTTAAAACATCAAATAAACATCAATAATATCATAACTTATCATTTGAAATCATTTCATGCAAGAACCCATGAGTTTGAGTAGAAATTAGGCTTTTTCACAAACTTTGGAAAAGTTGAAAACCATTTGAAATTGGCTCTAGGGTGATAGCTTGCCCTAGATAAAGAACTCCCATACCTTTACTAAGATTCCCCAAGAAATTTGATGAAGAAAACGTCTTGCATCCACAACCCTAGCTCCCACTTCTTCTTCTTCTTCTCTTCTTTCTCTCTTTTTCTCTTAAGAACCCTAACTCTTACTCTTTTAAAATGGAACAAAAATGATCCAAAAACAGCCTAACACAACAATATAACCTCAAAAGAAAAGATTTGTGAAAAGACCAAAATGCCATTAAATTTCCGGACGGACTCCCTGCCAACTGCCCAACTTTCAAAGGGTATAACTCGCTCATAAGAACTCGGAATCGAGCAAACTCGGTGGCGTTGGAAAGATCGTTCCAAGGGCTTTCCAAACATAACTGGAACTACTCCTGGATCATCCTGAGCTTGGAGTTATGACTGCTCAAAGTTGGCCAAAAGCTCACTGATTTCCACACTTGGCCGAATTTCCAGATTCTAAATTTTTTTCCAAAAATGACTACTTCCAATTTCAAGCTTCTTCATATTCATTTTAAATTGTCGGATGTTACAGGAGGGACCTTGGAAGTCAGGCAGTAGCACCCTTAGCCAACCCCTCAAACGCCCACGTCCAAGTGAAGACAAAGAGGGCCTTCACTATCTGTCGTCTTCATGACGGCTCATGGGAGTGTCCGTGGGGATTAACTATTAGGCCCCCAGACTTGAGCTTCCAGACCTCAGCCCAAGTGAGGACCACAGGGACCTTCACGGTTTGTGGTCTTCCACACGGGCTGTGCTAAGGGCTCATGAATCAGAGGCCCCAGTTCCTGGACTAAGTGCAGACCACTATCGACTTAACGGTCCATCGTCCCTTTCACGATCTGTGAAGATGGTCATGGTCAGCCTATCTGTAGATTTATGTTAAGGGTATTTCGGTGTTTTCCTTTTCGTTGGACTTCTAAACCTTATCGTTTTAGCCCTAAATTTTGTATAGAAATATAACTAGAACTTACCTAAGTCAGATCATTATTCAAAACCTAGAAAAATTAGAAGCGAAAAAGGTGAAAGAGTCGACCAACCCTAGTTCAAGAACGCAACAAGGTTCCATCATTTCTAACCCGAAATCGAAGGATTTCTCCATGAGTTTCTTCACCAGGTGTGTGGGATTTCACTAGTGTGTTCCCTTCACCCATTGGGTCCCTAGATTTCAGTCAGATTCTTGATTCCCTTATCATGATTAAACCTAGGGTTTCTAAAACTTCAACAGATTCTCATGAATTAGTTATTTAAATGTTCCAAATCAGATTATCATGTCATTACTTCGTTTCTTACATAAATTTCAGAACCCTAGCTATGTATCTCTTTAGTTCTTGAATTACACATGCTAGGTAAGATATTTTAGTTATTGTAGATATACATGCCTTAGTTTTTTAATGTGTCATTATTAGTATATTATTGCACATTCTCAGTTTGCATGTCAGTTTGAGCTGTCTAGTACAATACAAAAATTCAGTCATAATATGTTAATCATTTAATCTAATGGGAGTAGCTTAATACCGGGTTGGACTAGGGTCAGTCACCCATATAGTACAAGAACTATGAGCCACATAGGTTGTAAATCCCCTCTGTGTGCATCATTTTATTTATCACGCCAGCATGCTTCTATACCTTTGACCGAGTATATTGGGTCCTCTCGATGGGGTATATACATTGGACACCATATTTAGCTTATGTGGTTTTATTATCGGTTATTAGTAGCTCCTACAGTTCAGTTAGACTCCATTGCATTGACCATGTTTCATTATTCAGTCTCAGCATGTTATAACTTGGACGTTGCATTCAGTTTAGTCATGTTCTGCATTTCAGTATCCATATCATGTTCAGTTTATGCTCTTGCTTTATTGCTTGTTTCAGTTGTATGTTTATTTCAGCTTTATTCTATCCCTCATGCTCAGTACCTTTCAAGTTCTGACGCATAAAATGCACTACATCTACTCATGATGTAGGTTCAGGTCCCAGCAGTCAGATCACGCTTAGATCGGTCCCTGATCTTCAGTTTAACAACATTAGTGGTGAGTCCTCATTCTTTGAAGACTAGTGACATGTTTATCTTATCGCTTTTAGTCTTTAGTTTTAGTTTGCTAGATCTAATTGGGGAATGTCCCAACATTTCTAGTCAGTTAGAGGCAATTTTCCGACATAGTTAGATTCACCTTAGAATTTGAGTTTGATGTGTCTTTTGTATTAAACTCTCAGAATTGATATACAATCTTAGTACATGGGTATTCCCCATCACTTTCATGTTCATAATTTAGCTTCCGCAACAGTTTTATTTCTCACTTTATCTTTAGTATGATCATGATTATGCCAGCAGGGTTAGCTTGGGGTCACTTGTGACCTAGGTCACGTGTCCGCATCTTGGGGGTAGCTCGGGGAGTGACAAACTTGGTAAAAGAGCCCTAGGTTTAAGGGTCGTAGCATGTCTGAAAAGCCGCACTAGGTAGAGTTTTTTTTATGGGTGTGAAGTGCACTACATCTAATGAGAAGGAGGCTACAACGTGTTTTAGGAAAAATCTTCATTTTTCTTGTTACTCCTATTGTGCATAAGTATGATCTAATTCTATTCTAATTCAACGTTCTACATTTCAGTGATCATGCCTCCTCATAGAGCTAACGCCAGGAATGTGAACGCTAGGAACGCAAACGCAGCCCCTCCAGTCCCAGACCAAAAAGTGTCGAATGCAGAGTTCAGGAACGCTATCCAGATAGTGGCTCAAAGTGTGGCCAACCAGAATAACCAATAGGCTCCAGTTCTGATAAACGCTAGTGTTGGGTCAGCTGCAGCCAGAGTGCGAGACTTTGTTAGGATGAATCCGCCAAAGTTCTGAGGATCGCAGGTTGGATAAGATCCCCAAAACATCATTGATGAGGTCAAGAAGATCTTTGAAGTGATACAGGTAACTAGGAATTATCGGGTTGGGTTAGCATCTTACCAACTTAAAGATGTAGCTAATATATAGTATACTCAGTTGATGGAGAATAGGGGTACATATGAAGCTCCTATCTCTTGGGCTTACTTTAGCGAGACCTTTCTGGACAGGTTTTTCCCAAGAGAGCTAACGGAGCTAAAAGCTCAGGAATTTATGAACTTACGGCAAGGTAGCATTACAGTCCAAGAGTATCGACTCAAGTTTACCCAACTCTCCAGGTATGCTCCTCACATGATGGCTGATTCCATGGCCCAAATGAACAAGTTTCTTTATGGAGTGTCAGACTTGGTGAAAACGGAATGTAGGAATGCTATGTTGCTGGGAGATATGAGCCTCTCTAGGGTTATGACTCATGCTCAGCAAGTTAAGGGTGATAAGCTTAAGGAACAGGCCATGGAGAACAAGAGGGCTAGGACTGGAAACCATGAGTATTCTCAATAGAAATCGGGTGGTGGAAATCGCTCGCAGGGTTAGCAGAAAGTTTCAATTCCAGGACCTTCATCAGCTATTGTCCTATCCTCCATGTTTCGTGACGATCAGAAATGTAGGGCATTAGGCTCTAAGTCACAGAGGAGTGTTATAGGTGCCAAAACCTACCCAACTTGCCCTAAATATGGTAAGAACCATCCGGGTGAGTGCCTTGCAGGAAAGGAAATATGCTTTGGGTATGGTCAATTTGGTCATAGCTTGAGGGATTGTCCTTCTAAATAGGGTCAGCACCAGCAAATCACCTGACTCAACAGAGTAACTCGTTTTGTACAAGTGGTAGACAGCTCCAAAACACGCTCTATGCTCTTCAGGCTCGCCAGGATCAGGAATATTCTTATGATGTAGTCATTAGTACGTTACGAGTCTTTGATCTTGATGTTTATGCTTTGTTAGATCCAGGGGCTACTCTTTCCTTTATTACTACTTAGATAGCAGTTAAGTTTCATGTTAGTCCAGAAACTCTCTCAGAACCTTTCTCAGTCTCTACTCCAGTAAGTGACCTAGTTATAGCTAGACGGGTATACAAAAATTGCCCTGTCACAGTCTCCCAGAAATTCACCTCAGCAGATCTTATAGAGTTAGAAATGATAGACTTCGATATCATTCTAGGCATGTATTGGTTACATTCCTGATATGTCTCTGTCGATTGTAGAACTAGGATTGTTCGTTTTCAGTTTCCAGATGAACCAATCTTAGAATGGAAGGGTAGTAGCTTAGCGCCTATGGGTCGATTCATTTCTTACCTTAAGGGGTCAATTCATTTCTTACCTTAAGGGGTCGATTCATTTCTTACCTTAAGGCCAGAAAGATGATCTCTAAGGATTATCTCTATCATCTAGTTCGGGTTAAGGATTCAAGCTCTGAAACCCCAACTCTTGAGTCAGTTCCAGTGGTTAATGAGTTTTCAGAAGTGTTTCCAAAGATCTTCTCTGAGTTCCTCCCGATAGGAAAATCGACTTGGAATTGATCTTCTTCCAATTACCTAGCCTATTTCCATTCATCCATACAGGATGGCTCTAGCTGAGCTTAATGAATTGAAAGAGCTGTTGAAAGACCTTCTAGATAAGGGCTTCATCAGACTTAGTATTTCGCCATGGGGTGAACTAGTGTTGTTCGTAAAGAAGAAAGATGGGTCTCTCAGAATGTGCATTGACTATAGGCAGTTGAACCTGGTAAAATCAAGAATAAGTATCCCATCCCCAGGATCGATGACTTGTTTGACCAACTTCAGGGTGCTAGTCATTTCTCAAAGATAAACCTCAAATCGGGTTATCATCAGCTCAATGTCAGAGATAGTGACATTTTGAAGACATCCTTCAGGACTCTATATGGTCATTATGAATTTGTAGTTATGCCATTTGGACTAACCCATGCTCCTGCAACTTTCATGGATTTGATGAACAGAGTGTTCAAGCAGTACTTGGACTTGTTCGTTATTGTCTTTATTGATGATATCCTTATTTACTCTAGGAATGAGTAAGACCATGTGAGTCATTTAAGAGTTGTTCTACAAACTTTCAAAGATCGCCAGTTATTCACCAAATTTAACAAGTGCGAGTTTTGGTTCCAGTCAGTTACTTTTCTTGGGCATATAGTGTCTAGAGAAGGAATTCGAGTATATTCTTAGAAAATAGAGGCATTGAAGCAATGGCCCATACCTACCTTTCCTACAGATATCTGAAGTTTCTTAGGTCTAGAAGGTTATTACAGAAGGTTTGTGGAAGGATTTTCATCCATAGCCTCACCATTGACTAGGTTAACTCAGAAGATGGGAAAGTTTCAATAGTCAGATGATTATGAGAAAAGCTTCGCAGAATTGAACACTAGGTTGACTACAACTCCTATTTTGACTCTACGAGAGGGTTCAGACGGTTATGTGATTTATTGTGATGCATCCATAGTCGGCCTAGGTTGTGTATTGATGCAGCGAGGTAAGGTTATACCTTATGCTTCTAGACAGCTTAAGATACATGAAAAGAATTATTCGACTCATGATCTCGAGCTTGCGGCGGTGGTGTTTGCACTCAAGATTTGGAGAAACTACGTGTATGCTGTTCATAGACCAAAAGAGCCTCCAGTATGTATTCACCCAAAAAGAGTTGAATCTTCGCCAGAGAAGGTTGCTTGAGTTCGTCAAATATTATGATAGGAGCGTGCATTACCATTCGGGTAAGGAAAATGTAGTAGCAGATACTCTTAGTAGATTATCCATGTGTAGTGTAGCACATGTTGAGGAAGAGAGAAAGGAGCTAGCAAAGGATGTTCACAGACTTGCTCACCTAGGAGTTTGTCTTATGAGCATATCAGATGATGGTGTAACGGTTCATAATGGATCAAAATCTTCATTGGTAGAGTAGGTTAAAGAAAAGCAAGACTGTGATCTGAAATTACTTGAACTCAAGGGTGCAGTCCACCAATAGAGAGTTGAGGTTTTCTCCCAAGGGGGAGATGGTGTGCTTCTCTACAAGGGTCGATTATGTGTTCCTAATGTGGGTGACTTGAGACAGCATATTCTTGCAGAAGCCCATAACTCTAGATATTATATTCAGTCAGGTGCCACTAAGATGTACTGCGATCTGCGGGAAATCTAATAGTGGAATAGTATGAAAAGAGATATATCGGATTTTGTGGCTAAGTGTCCCAATTGCCAGCAAGTTAAGGTAGAACATCAGTGAGCAGGAGGTATGACTCAATAGATCGACATTCCTACTTGGAAGTGGGAAGTGATCAACAAGGACTTCATCACAGGTTTACCTCGTACTTGCAGACAGCATGACTCCATTTGGGTGATAGTTGACAGAGTTACTAAGCCTTTTCGCTTTTTAGCAGTCAAGACTATAGATTCAACGGAGGACTACGACAAGCTTTACATCAATGAGATATTCAGGATGCATGGGGTTCCTTTGTCTATGATCTCAGATAGAGGTCCTCAGTTTACCTCTCATTTCTGGAAGTCATTTCAGAAAGGTCTTGGTACTCAGGTTAACCTTACGACATCATTTCATCCACAGACGGATGGTCAGGTACAGCGTACAATTCAGACCTTAGAGGAGATGTTGAGAGCTTGTGTGATTGATTTTAATGGTAGTTGGGATGATCACCTTCCTCTTATTGAGTTCGCCTACAACAATAGTTACCATTCCAGTATGCAGATGGCCCCTTATGAGGCATTGTATCGGCGTAAATGCAAATCTCATGTTGGTTGGTTTGAAGTAGGTGAAGCAGCATTGATAGGGCTAGATTCAATCCATTATGCTATGGAGAAAGTGCAACTCATTAGAGATAAAATTAAGACAGCCCATAGTCGCCAGAAGTCTTATGCAGATGTAAGGAGAAGTGAACTAGAGTTCCAAGTTGATTATTGGGTTTTCCTAAAAGTGTAACTTATGAAAGGGGTGATGATATTTGGGAAGAAAGGGAAGATCAGTCCCAGATATGTAGGCCCTTACCGAATCTTAAAAAGGATTGGTAAACTGGCTTATGAGTTAGAGTTGCTAGCAGATTTATCAGCAGTGCATCCCGTCTTTAACATTTCAGTATTGAAGAAATGTGTGGGTGATGCAACATCCGTAGTGCCATTAGAGAGTTTGGCTGTGAAAGATAACCTTTCTTATGAGGATGTACCAGTTGAGATTCTTGATCGTTAGGTTAGAAGGTTGAGAAACAAAGAAGTCACTTCAGTCAAGGTTTGGTGGAGGAGTTAGTCTGTAGAGGGATCTACTTGGGAAGCAGAAGCAGCCATGAAAGTCAAGTATCCTCACCTCTTTCCTTTCGATTCCACTCCAGCTTGAGGTAATAGTTCCTCTTCAATTTTTCAGTCATTCATCCGTGAAATCAGTCTAAATATCATGTTTCTTTAGTTTGTTCTTGCATTTTCAGCATATTTGCATTTTTTTGGAACTTAGCTCAGTCAAAAATCAGTCTTTAGTTCTTATATGTAGAGTTGCAGCTCAATCCCTCCATTTCAGCTAGTTTAGTCTTCATTCGAGGACAAATGATCCTAAGGGTGTGATATTGTCATACCCCAATAGACTCATAATTATTTTTGGGTCTAGTTGGGTCATGTCCCAACATTTCTAGTCAGTTAGAGGCTGTTTTCAGACATAGTTCGATTCAGCGTAGAATTTGAATTTGATGTTTCTTTTGTATTAAACTCTCAGATTTGATATACAGTCTTAGTATATGTGTATTCCCCATCACTTTCATCCACATGATTTTGCTTCCTCAACAGTTTTATTTCTCAGTTTATCTTTAGTATGCTCATGATTATGCCAGTAGTGTTTGCTTGGGGTCACTTGTGATCCTAGGTCCCGTGTTCGCATCTTAGCGGTGGCTCGGGGCGTGACAATTATGAGTATAATTGGATTTTTAGGGAAGGATATGGTAAGATCGACAGAGAGGCGTTCAATGATAAACTAAGATACATGAATTCCTAAAAATCTTCAAGGTATGAGCTAATGTTGATATATAAGAGGATTGAGCATGTTAAAGAACTTATGCATGTTTTGGACCATAAAATTTGTTACTATTGATTGTTAAAGGATCTAAGGAAGGTATTCCCTAAGAGTTTGATTTAGAGTGTGAAGTAAAATGTCATGGGTTGTTTGTAATAGGATGAGATTGGTAAGAAAGCTAGAGAAACAACAGTCTGATATATTAAAGGATCGAGATATTCAAAATTTTGCACCATGGGAAGAATTTGAGAAAAGTGAAGGAATAACACCTCTCATATAAACACTTGGGGTGTAGTTAAAGGTTGTATTGATTTTTGCCTATGATTTTATATAGGACTGTGAGATGTGAACTAGTTCGGTACAAACTTACTAGGAGTTTATCATCGACTAGTATAAAGATTGAGTTTTGATTTGGGTGACAAAAAGTGAGATATGGGAAATTAGAGTTTCGCATGGGGTTAGATTGCTCAAGTTATGATAGATGACTTAAGAATGTTATGATGTGTTACATAGACATTTGTTGGTGAATAGAAGTTATGAGATTATAGTATACATAATAATTTGAGTCACCAAGAATTTCCCTAAGTGTTGGCATGAGGTATGTGATGGTTTAGAATGATAGCTAAAGCATGGTATGTGGAAGTGGTGTGAAGTTGACTTTGAGTGTGATTTAATTGTTTTATCTCGATGGAAATGTACTAGCAAATTTGAAATTAGTGTTATTAGCCTTGTTTGGGATTCATATTTTTCATGAAATGCTTGAATAGAAAGAGAGATAGTCATAGTTTGAACATGTATTTGATAAGAATACTTTGATACTAATGATGGTTTGGAGGTAAGGTAGATGATTGATGTAGTTATGATGTTTTGTTAGTATTAAGAGTGTTGAGTTCAGCGGATGTGGTGTTCAATAAACCATGTGTGCAATTATAATAGGGACTAAATTGGTGATTGAATGTGAGGACCATGGGGTTTAGTTTTGTCATTCTGAAGGTTTGTCTATAATAGCTACTAATCTAGCATTTCGACAGTGTTGTTAGAGGTTTTGTATGCTTGGGTGTATCACTCGATGGTGGGTACTTGATCATTTCCATCTTTGTATCAGATGAGTTTGATTCTCCTTGATGATTACTTGATGTCTAAAGATCATATTTTTATAGCTTAAGCTCGAGGAAATATTATGTTGTGAGGATGTAATCTTGATAAGATCTATGATGGTTTGTGCATTATGAGTGTGTGGTTGCTGGTTTAGGTTCACTCCTAATTGTAGCCAATATTGATTAAGGATTTTATCATGGTTATGTTGGATAATATTTGTCCTGGTGGTTGTGTCAATATCTAGTTGGAGAATCGGTCAGTTGAAGAGTCCACTTGGGAATAGTTTTGTTGTTAGTTGAGTTTATATACAACAACAGTTATCATTAGAGTATTGAGATGGCCACATTTGAGGCATTGTATGGGAGGAGGTGTAGATCTCCAATTGGTTGGTTTGATACTTTTGATATGAGACCTTGGGTACTAATATTTTGAATTGTTTTGATCGTTCGAGGACGAATGATGGGTAAATTGGTATCTAATGTAACGACTCATCTGGTCGTTTTGAGTACTAGAACTTTTTATTGCATAAAAGACTGTTTCGATAGATTTAAAATGAGAATTTTGGACTATTCGTAACTATAATTATAAAATTAATGTGATACTTTAATAATTTATTTAATTTGTGTTAAAGAAAATAACATTAGAATTAGTAGTGGGTGACTTTTACCATTATTATTATTAGTCTTATAATAATTAGGGTTTACTAATTTTGAGTGGTTAATTAAAAGAAAAGAGGGCTTGCTGGTTGGGCACAAGCGGTAATGGAGAAACTTGATTCAGGTAACCTAATTTACGCTTTCAATTTGGTTTATATATAGTTATCGGTTGGTGGCTATATAATTAAAGCTTGGTGAATAGATAACAATTAGAAAATTAGTGGTGGGTTGAATTGGGAAATATGTTTCCGTACGACATGGGTTATCACTTGGATATGTTAAATTATTATTTATTAGTTGGATTGATGATGGTAAAATAATTAAAGGCTAATGATAATCTAATGATTAGAGAGATGGATAAATTAAGGGAAATTGGAATAAGGTTTCCTTCTGCCTCTTTTCTTCGATGATCATTTGATGTTGATGTAAGTGAGTAATGACTTGGGGTTGTATTATTCGTGAAGTTACCACATTATGTTTCAATTGTTGATAAATTGGTATAGGTAATTTAATAATAGGTGTATCAAATTATTTAAATTCCATTAAAGTTATGCTAATTGGAGGAATTAAGAGTTACCGTTAAGTTTGAACTTTAGGAAATGGAGTATAGAATTAGGTGAGTTTTTGGGTCTAGGATAGACATAGAATAATATGATTATTTATAGACTCGCTACCTTACAAATTATTCATATATACTTGATAGATTGGGAAGGTTCGGAGGCATTGAGGAAAGCAAAAATATTGGAGAAGTAGCTTGCTTGACTTCGGCTCTTCGGTGAAAGGTAGGTTATGGTTTATTCTATTTGATAGATAGACTCTTAATAGTGATTAATATGTATTGAGTAATATTGTAAAGTTCTCTATGTACTTGATTGTGTGATTGTGTGGTTTGTGATTGATCTGAAATATTGATACTGTGAAATTTATAATCTTGAACCTTCTCCATCGAAATTATGCCTTGAATAAAGAAGGCTGAATGAAATATTGTTAATGCTGTGAAAAATGATAATAATAAATGATAAATTAACAATATTATTGCATCGGGGTGTCACGTTAGGAAACGGTATTATTGGATCGGGGTGTCACATTTCGACACGGTATTGCGTAATCAAGACACTACTTCCAATGCAAGTGTCTACGATCGTACAATAGTAAAGTAACCCAACCAAGGGTTGGGGTCGAGTTCCAAGGGAGATGTTTTGAGAACTAATAGAAAAATAAAATTAAGTTATAATTAGTCATAGCTGAAAACATTATCGATTATAAACATCTTAAATCTAAGGGTTGACGCAAGCGTCAATTATCAATGGGGGTCTGTACCAAGTGAGCAAAAAAGCAAAAAATTCAAAGAGTACTAATCAAGGAGATGGGATTCTTGGGATGTGATAGAAATACGGGATAAACTAAACTATTGGTTACATGTTTTTGATAATAAATCCGTTGAATATTTGTGACTAGGCTAGACTATAGTGGGGTTAAATTCTCTCTCAAGCAACTTACCCCGAATCAACTCGATTTCTCTCGAACACCAAGTTGTTGCATGAAGAACTGCCTCCGCCTTAGCCCACTCACTCTCTCGAGCTGAGTGTGTGGGAGAAGGACTAGGGTTCACTCTCTAGAGCTGAACCTCATGTCGACCCAATCCCACCAGCCATCAATTTAGTCGTCTTAGCTTTACGACCTCTCTCCCGAGCAAGCCGAAAACACAAAGGTTAAATCGTATTTGCAACTACAATTTCATTAAGTTCCACCACAACTACTAAATGAAATCACATCTAAACAACAAATAAATCATCAACAAGCAAGACCCAACAGATAATCTAACCCATATACACAAAATCAGACCCCAAGAATTGGGGTTTTATCTAGACATGTAAAAGAGATCGAAATTTATACCAATATGAGTTTGCATTCAAATGGGTATGAAGACTTAAGTCTCAAAACAAGCCAAGAGTAAAGAATCCACAAGACCCAAGTTTAAATTCTTGGAGTTGAAACCCTTTGAATCTTCAAGTTCTTCAAAACCCTCTCCAAACTTAGAACTCAAAATTCAATGTTAAAAATTCTATATTAAAAATCTGATATTAATATAAAACTCTCAATGAGTATTTATAGTTTTCAAAAATCTATGCTACAGCAGATCATTCGACGTCGTTAGTCGAGATCGCCGATCAACTCAGCGATGTGCCCTTTGGTAGGTTTCATCACCGTCTTGCTCTATCCTTCAGCATCGTCGTGTTTTGGATCATAGGGCGACATAGTACTGCTTCGTGGAAGTGATCGGTGACATGCCGACTGCTCCTTTTCACCGCTGATTTGATCATTTCTTTCAGGGCTCAGCACACTCGATCAAAATGCGAGGATAAGACCTTTTGGCGATTCGCCGAATGGGTTCAGCGATTCTCAGATCTTCATTTCTTCGTTCTTTCAGCTGCCTTTGTTCCTTTTTGCTAAGTAGTGTCTATGCTTTCCCTCAAACTCCAAATACCTGAAACTTAAGGGTTTTCATCAGATATTGACACAAAAATATGAATTTGAGGACACTAATTTTATCAAAATACAGTCCTAAATGAGTCCAATTTGTGGACTCATCAACACCTCCAACTTAAACTTTTGCTTGTCCTCAAGTAAACTCGAGTTCGGTTGTTTAATAAGGGTGTCTGATACGGTGCTATACAAGAATCAAGCATAAATGTACACAACAAGACTTTGAATTTAGTAGTTCATGGTCATAATTCCACATGAACCCTACGATTTGAGCATTCTTTAAATGAGTAATGTCATTGAAGTTCTTCAATTACAACTATTGAGTTCTACCTATGGTTATTGAAAATATTGCATTGAGTCGTTCACCTCCATAATTCGACATGAACCATATTTTAAGAAGTCTTTTACAAAGGTTTTCACTTTGTTTTAAGACTTAAGCTTTGAGTTGAGTAACGAGTAAGAGTAAAGTTCATTTTATTTAAAATGATATATGGGAATTAAGTATTCCCAACAGTAGATGTTTTCACATTTAAGATGACAGGAAACTGAGACTTCCAAAAGAGTTTTGAGCAGTTTGAGTACCATATCTATTAAGAGAAAGATTTTTTAGTAATTATCTCAAATTAAAGAAAAAGTTATGTTTTCAAACATTTAAGCGGACTATTTTGGGAGTAGTATTTAACGCCTATATCGGGACGAGTTTGAGTTCAGATACCTCACGTCTCCATACACCATGTAGCCATCATGGGTAGAAAGGATCATACTTTTTAGATGATTCCTTAGTGCTTTTTATTATAGACTAGTGGATCCACTTAGTTAAGGCGTTCTATATGACAGTAAAGTATAGGACAGTTCTGGCAGAGTGGGAAAGATGTTGTATCATCACTTAGGCTCTTACTGGTGGTTGTCGGTTAGATAAACTCCCACAAAGCTATATTGTATTTTTATATACACACTGAGTATTATTGTATTTTTCAATACATTGAGGTGCTATCTACAGTTTTATAGCTTTCCAAATATATTGCATCTTTTACTTTTGCTTTATCATTGAGTATCATGATTTGAGTATTTGAAGTTGAGTATTCTTGAGTTGATCTGTGTTTCATTGTGTCGAGAACATTATTGTTGAGTTTCACTAAGTTGAGAACTTTATTGCCGAGTTGATTATCTTATCATTGAGTACTTCTGAGTCGAGTATGTTTGAGTAGTTTTGAGAATACTTGAGTATTCCTTGAGTTGAGTTGAACCATGTTTCTTTGAGTTGATTGAGTTGAGAAGAGGTAAGTATGTTTCCTTTTTATCAAGTTCAAGCTTATGCTATCTTTAGAATTCCCCTTACATGCTCGTACATTCAATGTACTAAGCCATTTGGCCTACATCCTTTCATGATGAAGCTACAGGTATTCAGGAACATCAATAGGAGCTTCGTTGATACCATATGGATGTCGAGTTAGCTATGGTGATCCTCCTTGCTTCCGGAGGATTTCATTTACTTTCCAGTTATATTAGTTGTTGGGAGGTCATGGGTCTTGTCCCAACTTCCATCTTTGTCATTTAGAGGCTTTATAGATAGACTGTAAAGTTTCAGAAGTCTGTTCATTTATTTTATTAAATGTTTTAAAGACTTAAGTTGCCTATTTTATGGCGAGTTGAATATATTATATTATTCAGAATTTTTTCTTGACTTAAAACTTTGTATTTAAGTTTTCATGAGTTTTATTCAGTTTTTAATATTTTGCATGCTTGAGTTTATCTTCCACTTATAGTCAGCCAAGATGAGGGTTCGCTTGAGGACAAGAAATAGTCTTCGAGTGCCGGGCATTTCCAGGGTGTAGACTCAGATCATGACAAACTTGGTATTAGAGCACATAGTTCAAGAGTACTAGGGTGTCTATGAAGTCATGTCAGTAGGATCTTATTTATGGTTGTAAGGCCCCCACTTCTATAAATGAGGGACTACACACATTTAAGAAAAAATTCCCTTCTTTCATACTCTTAATCGTTCAATAGAGTTAAGTCATAGAGATTATTCTAACTCGTGCGTTCTCAGAATTCATTCATTCGACTACCCATCACACTAGAGGTTGTTCAAAAGTAATGTGTAAAATCAGTCCTTTATGAATGAGTTATTCTTAGCAAGAGTTTCGAGGAAGTCATGTGGCTCCATAGGGCCTTGGGAGAAGCCCATGAGTTAGTAAGTGTTCAGTTTAAGAGGTATGCACCCATGTTCATATGAATTGTGCGTTTGAGCTAAAAGTTAGTTGTACACTTTTCCCTAAACCCTATTCACCGGAGAAGGTAGTTTGAGTTATGAGATCATGGGCAGTAGTTGTGAAAGAGCCCAGAGTTAGAGGAAACTATGCAGAGGTTTAGTAATATAAGTAAGAGAGATGGTGTTTCGAAAATCTATGTTACTATAGTCATGCACCTAGTAAATTATTAATTAAGAGTTTTCCCTTATGGGTAGACTAAGAACTGATGAGTTTGGGAAGATTCCATCATAGGAGGTAGAGTGTGTTTTATCTAGAAAGGAGTTTGTGATGAAGTGTCATTATGTAGGTAATGACCAAGTGTAACTGTTGAATAGAAGAGCAAAATTATTCATAAAGTGATAGATTTAAGTTAGGCTTATGATTTATTTGAGAGGGTCATGATGTTCGGAAGGTTATAGAACTGATCAAGTAATGAAGTATAGTATAGTAGGTGAGGAATCGTATTGATATTCGGTTTAGTAATAAACATTAAGCTTGAATTTGAGATGAATGTCATGATCAAAAGAATGGCAACATTAGGGTGATGATGTTAGTCTTAAGATTTGATCTAGAAGACTTGACATTAGAGTAGGTGAGGAATTGAGGTGATAAGCTGCAATAAATATGAGTGGTACAAGTGAGAGATCCTAACCTTTAGATAAGGGCAGTAAAGTGTGGCTATGTGACAAGAGTAACAAGAGCATTAAGAGGTGTACCGAAAGGGTATGTAATCAGAAGAGGTTAAGAGAAACACCCTGGAAAGAGGCCTTAGTATCTATTTATTCAGATTTCGGTAGTCATGAGATATACTTCTCCCAAGTGTTAGAGTAAAACAGGATGTAGACCATTTAGAGATAATGGAATAGGTCCACAGCTTTCAAGTGGCAGCTTTAGACCTAAGGGGGAGATGGCGAGATGAGAAATCAAGTCAAGTGTTTGAGAGTAAGATATTAATGAGTTACAAAGAGCTTGGGGGATATCCTTTTAGAGCTCCTTTTAAAAATGGAGTTGTTAGAGTACTAAGCTTGAATGTGTTGTTGTTAAAAATTAGGTGGGTCTTGATATAAGCTCAATGTGGTGGTAAAGAGTAATAGTCTTGGGTTAAGATTCCCTATATAGAGAAGTATAGAACCCATACCTAAAGATTTGGGTTAGGCTTGAATATGGTAAGAGCATACCATTATACGCAGACCTTAGTAAGGGTAGCTCAGTCCAATCGTCATTCGAGGACGAATGATCCCAAGGGAGAGATATTGTAACACCCCAAAAAAAATTGAACCACGACTCAAACCGTTATTCGTACTGAGTGAGATCTTATCAAGGAATTAAAAATTTAAGGTCAGGTCACTAGATGTAGCACCTTGAGTTCCAAAAAGAACTAAACTGGAAATAGCAAAATCTAAATATTTGGAAGTTAAGCTAATTATGAGTTTTGGGTCGACTTCAAACGAACATAACTCATAGTTCAGGATGAGTTAAGTGTGATACCAGATACTGTATGAAAGATCTTTGAATTATCTTTTCAACGCCACCAAGTTTGCTAAGTTTCAAGTTCGGATGAGTGAGATAAGCCCTTTTGAAGTCAGGTTGTCCAGTTAAGGAAAGTTATCCGAAAATAGTAAGGAGTATTTTGGTCTTTTCCTTACCCAATCAGATTTAATTCATTTTTAGTAATGTTTTAGGGGTCTAATCCTATTAGGTTCAGTTTTATAATCCTAGTATACACTTAGGGTTTTAGTTGAGAGTTAAAGAAGAGAAAAGAGGAGAAAAGAGGAGAGGATCAAGCGTTCGTCGATATTCTTGCATGTTGTTAGGGATTTTCGCCATGGGTTTGATCCCTAAGAGGTATGTAAGCTTCCATAGTGTTGGGTTTGTTCACGCACATGCCAATAATGTTTTTTTCAGCTCAATTTCATTCTTAAAGTTGAAAGATTAGAGTTCTTGATAGGTATTATTGAAGTTCATTCTAAATCTTGTTTTGTTGGCGTTTTGATGATTTCTTGAGATTAAAGTGAGTGTTTTGAGGGATTTATTGTGTATATTAGAGTGTACTTATGCTAAGAAATCAAATCCAAGTGATTGGGGAAGAAACCGTTCGATTCTAGGCGAATTAGGGTGAGAAAACGAGCAAAGAATTTTGTCGGGTCTTCTGGGTTGGGGCCTGGCGCCTCACGCCAGCCAGAGCCCCCCAAAGTATGCTCTGAAGTGTAGGGGCTGGTGCCCCGTGCAACCCATAGCCCCAGGGTCGCCTGCCTCGTCCAATTTGCAATCGGTTCTTCTGTTTGAGTTCTTTCGAAGGGTACCTTCACTCTCTTTCGTTTCTAACTACTTTAAGCTACTTATCAGCACCTAAAATCATTCCTAACATTACCATAACCTTGAATTCATAATTCCAATTGAAGGTAGAGTTGAGAGTTAAGTTTTGAGAATTCTTCCAAACATTCTAAGAAAGTCCCTTTTAGTCCTTCTGTGGAGTCTTCTACAACTTCTAGTAACTTGTTTCAAGACTCAACTAAGAGAGTATGAGAGTGAGGAGATTTATTCATGAGTCTATTTTGTCATCACGATATCCTTCATATCATGAACCATAACTCTTGAATTCATAATTCACATTCAAGAGAGAGTTAAGAGTAGAGTTCAAGAATGTCTTTGAGTTAAGTTTTGAGTAAGTAAGTATGAGAATGAGAAGAGTTGTATACATGAGTTCCTTATTGATATTTTGACCCTTGAGTCGAGTTGTTCTTGCCCATAACTTCTGCATGAACTCCATCAGTTGAGTATCTTTGAGAGGAGTAATATCTTAAAATTATAAGTCTTGAGTATTGAGTTCCTAATCCTTTTCGAGACTATAATCCTATTCATGGGACTAATACCTATTACCCATGAAGTCCATGAGTTGAGTTGTTCATGCCCATAATTCCGCATAAACCCTATAAGTCGAGCAGTCTTGAGATGAGAAGTATTTTTGAGTCCTTGAGTTGAGTAGTTCATGCTCATAATTCCACATGAACACTATGAGTTGAACATTATTTAAATGAGTAGTATCATTGAAGTTCTTTAGTTCCAAGTATTGAGTTCTACCTATCGTTATGGAAAGCCTTGCACTGAGTTGTTCACCTCCATAATTCAATATGAACCATATTTTAAGAAGTCTTTTACAAACGTTTTAACTTCGTTTTATGACTTAAGATTTGAGTTGAGTAAAGAGTAAGATTAAAGTTTATTTTATTTAAAATGATATATGGGAACTATGTATTCCCAAGAGTAAATGTTTTCACATTTAAAATGACAGGAAACTGAGATTTCCCAAAGAGTTTTGAGCAGTTTGAGTACCATCTCTTTTAATAGAAAGATTTTTGTGTAATTATCTCAATTTAAAGAAAAATTTATGTTTTTAAACATTTGAGATGAGTATTTTCGGAGTAGTATTGAGAATCGATATGGGGACAAGTTTAAGTTCAGATAACTCACTCTATAAACCATGTAACCATCATAGGTAGAAAGGATCATACTTTTTCGATGATTCCTTAGTGCTTTTTAGCATAGACTAGTGGATCCACTTAGTTAAGGCGTTCTATATGACGGCAAAGTATGACAGTTCAGGCAGCGTGGGCAAGACGATGTATCATCACATAGGCTCATAGTGGTTGTTGTCGGTTAGATAAACTCCCAAAAAGTTATATTGTATTTTTATATAAACGCTGAGTATTATTGTATTTTTCAATACATTGAGTTGTTATCTACAGTTTTACAGCTTTCCAGATATATTGCATCTATTACTGTTGTTTTATCCTTAAGTATCATGAGTTGAGTATTTCAAGTTGAGTATTCTTGAGTTGAGTATCTTGAGTTGATCTGTGTTTCATCGCGTCAAGAACATTATTTTTGAGTTTCACTGAGTTCAGAAACTTATTGCTGAGTTGAGTATCTTATCCTTGAGTACTTCTTAGTTGAGTATGTTTTAGTAATTTTGAGTACCCTTAAGTATTCCTTGAGTTGAATTGAACCATATTTCTTTGAGTTGAGTTGAGAAGAGGTAAGTATGTTTCCTTTTTATCAAGTTCAAGCTTATGTTATGCTTTAGAATTCCCATTACATGCTCGTATATTCCACGTACTGAGCCATTTGTCCTACATCCTTTAATGATGCATATATAGGTATTCAGGGTCACCAACAAGAGCTTTGTTGATACTACATGGAAGTCGAGTTAGCTAGGGTGATCCTCCTTGCTTCCGAAGGATTTCATTTACTTTCCAGCTATATCAGTTGTTAGGCGGTCGTGGGTTTTGTCCCAACTTTCATCTTTGTCATTTAGAGGCTTCATAAATACACTGTAGAATTTCAGAAGTCTGTTCATTTATTTTATTAAATGTTTTAAAGTCTTAAGTGGCCTATTTTATGGCAAGTTGAATATATTATATTATTCAGAATTTTCTCTTGATTTAAACCTTTGTATTTATGATTTCATGAGTTTTATTCAGGTTTTAAGACTTTTCATGCTTGAGTTAGTCTTTCGCTTGTAGCCAGCCAGGATGAGGGTTCGCTTGGGG
The DNA here is from genome assembly GCF_000226075.1 of Solanum tuberosum. NCBI lineage: Eukaryota > Viridiplantae > Streptophyta > Magnoliopsida > Solanales > Solanaceae > Solanum > Solanum tuberosum. Next base: position 480,278 of record NW_006239234.1, read on the forward strand.
ACCAGCAATGGTCTTCGAGTGCCAGCCACGTCCAGTGTGTAGACTCGGATCGTTACAGTTTTTATAGACAAGAATAATATATATAGAAAGAAGGGTCATATCATATATATATTTGTAATGCGTTAGAAACGAAGAAAAATAAGTCCAAATTAAAGTGCGGAAGAGATAAAAAACTCAAGATAGAGATAATGATAGTTTATGTTCACTAAATAATAATATTCGTATCATCACATTGGAGAAATCTTTTCACAATATCCAGGCATTGTTGTAAAACGGTATTCCTCCATAATTCATCAACAACTTCTTTTCTTTCTCCATTGAAAACGCCAGTAGCAATAATATGATGCACAAACCACATTTTCTCATTTGTTAATCGTTGAATCCTGTCAAGTTGGTGACAAATTAATAAACGAGCATTACACTTGATATTAGCAATTGACGATTGAAGAAGCATCTTCTTTGATTCATCATCTTCGTCTATATATGTTTCTTCTCTTAAATATCTGTCCATTTTGGGGACACCAATGGACTGTCGGATTCCTTTGGTGTAATCTGCATCTGGAATGAAAATTTGCCGCACCTCATCCACTAACCTTGCTTGCAACATAAATTTAAGGAAGAGTTTTACTTAATGGAACATAGATTTGATAACAAAAATATTATATAAGAAGAGTCTTCATCTAGATGCATGATTATATCTTGATTCATACATAAAACAATTACAAAAATTACTTGCATTGACCATTTGATCAACCCACATGTCAACTCTACGGTTCAAAAAAGATTGCTCTATATCAATCCAAATTAAGCAACTATCATACTTATATTTGATCATGAACACAGGGACTTCCACAAGTTTTTCAATATACGAATTTGGCCCTACCAACAATAATTGGAACACGTTGAGTCTTCAAAAAAATTTCTATGTAGACAATAGCTTGCAAACAAAAACTTCAGCTGTAAAGTCAGAATCTGGCTAAATTTCACCTAAGAAAATGTGATCAAATTAATTTCTCATAATTAGAATAAATAATATTTTAATAGTAAAGTATATTTTCAACTAGAATCTACAATTACTACTATTAAATTATCTAGGTAGTCATTTGATATAAATATTGTTGGAAATAAATATATATACCTAACAAATAGTGGTGCACACCTTGTTTCTTAGTGTGTGGTCTTGTTTGTAACAATTTCAAGTCCCTTATATACTTGCATTTTGTCCGACTTGATTATTTCTCCTCAATAATGGGTGGCAAGGTCAACAGAGAGACGAGATTTTCACGTTCATGTTGCTCCCATTATGAACACCACTTTCTTCTTGTTGAACTTGTTATTGTTTATGAAAATATTAATTTTAGCTACACATAAAATAAAATAAAAATAATATTTAGTTTACAGTAGTAAATAATCTCATGAAAACCACTCATGCATACATTCAGACATCAAAAAATCTTGTAAATATAAAGTTAATAAGTAGAAACCTTGCTTGAGATGGAATATACTATGTAAAAAAAAAAATATTTTTCTTGATGGTGGCTATGAAAGAAATTGCATTAAGCTTTTATAGTAAAATCATTTTGCTCTATATCAATCCAAATAAAGCTAGTATCATACTTATATTTGAACATGAACACAGGGTCTTCCACAAGTTTTCAATAGACGAATTTGACCCTCCAACAATAATTGGAACGCGTTGAGTCTTAAAAAAATAATTATGTAGACAATAGCTTGCAAACAAAAATCTTAAGCTCTGAACTCGGAATCCGACTCACTTTCACCTAAGAAAATGTGATCAAATTAACTTTCTCAGAATTGGAATAAATGATTTTTTAATAGTAAAGTATATTTTCCACAAGAATCTACAATTACTACTATTAAAATATCTAGGTAGTAATTAGATATAAATATTATTGGAAATAAATATATATACCTAACAAATTGTGTCGTACACCTTGTTTCTCAGTGTGTGTGATCTTTTTTTTTAACAATTTGAAGTCCCTTATATACTTGCATTTTGTCCGAGTTGATTATTTTTCCTCGAAAATGGGTGGCAAGGTCAACAGAGAGACAAGATTTTCCCGTTTCTGTTGCTCCCATTATGAACACCACTTTCTTCTAGTTGAACTTGTTATTGTTGATGAAAGTATTCATTTTAGCTACACATAAAATAACATAAAATTAATAATTAGTTTACAATATAGTAAACAATCTCATGAAAACCACTTATGCATACAGTCAGACATTAAAAAATCTTGTAAATAAAAAGTTAATAAGTAGAAACCTTACTTTATATGGAATATACTATGTAAAAAAAAAAAAAAAAAATTTGATGGTGGCTATGAAAGAAATTGGATTCAGCTTTTATAGTAAAATATGTTTGATACCATATTCAAAATTACTGATATCTTTTAGGATAAGAATGGCTTTTGAAAAATTTATTGATATGTCAACTTGAATTTTGGTAATTATTATTAAATATATTTTAGGATAAACTTATTAGATGTACATTGTTAGGAGATCACATACAACTTGACTTTTATAGTAAAAATGTGATTATAAGCGTATTAACTGGTATACCAAATTTTTAAAAATTAAAAAATAAAAAATAAAAAATAAATATATAAATATAAAAAAATATATAGATACGTCACTTTGAATTTGGTGATTAAGCTTAAATTATTTTAGGATGACGTTTCTAGATGTACATTGTTATGAGATCACATACAGAATTGACAAAATGATTGATTACAAAAGAATTATAAAAAGAACTCAATAATATTTCTGACGTAATATATTCAAGTGATAATGAGTCAATTCTTACACTATTAACAACACATCATAAGTGTTAAGTCTAATTCCATTAGAGGGAAGGGAACAATTATCGATAACTATTTCAATTACGATTATTAATATTAACTTGTGCAGCTTATAATAATAAATAAAGATTTTATTGAATCAAGATTCTATCACCGTGATTGAATTTGGTAGAATATATTTCCTTAAATGGTCATTATCGATAGATTGCAAATTTACTGTTTTCTCTTCTCTGTCTATGTAACAATTTTAAATTTTGAATTAGGAATTCTTTTCTTTAAATTTTTTTAGGGTAGAATATTCCCGAACATTTATGGTCATTTATTTTCGCACTCTATTACCTTGACATTATGAATGATCTAATGTAATTGTGTAAGTACGTATTTATATTAATATATATTAAATATAGAAGACTTTGAGTTTTACTTGGGGTTTGGGCTTGGATCGGAACTGAAAATAAATATTTTTTATAAAGCTTAAATATTTACTCTATAAATAACAATGTTTTTACAGACAAGAATAATATATATAGAAAGAAGGGTCGTATCATATATATATCTGTAATGCGATACAAATTATACAAAATAAGTCCAAATTTAAGTGCCGAAGAGACAAAATAACTCAAGATAGAGATAATGATAGTTTATGTTCACTCAATAATAATATTGTGATCATCACTTTTGAGAAATATTTTCACAATATCCATGCATGGTTATAAAACGTTATTATTCTGTAACATCTCGCTATTTGAAAGAACTAGAAAGAAATTAAAATGTAGAAATAGTCATTTTTAGAAAGAATATAAAAATCTAGAAAATTTGTCAAGTGTGTTAAGTTGAGTTTTTGGTCAACTTTAAACGCCTATAACTCCTATCTCAGTATTAGTTAGGTGTGTTTCCATATATCATAGAAAATATCTTGGAATAATCTTTCCAATACCACCGAGTTTGCCCGATTCCATGTTCGTATGAGTGAGATATGCCCATTTGAAGTTGGGTTGTTCAAATAAAGAAAGTCTAATCTGGATTATTGAATGGCATTGTGGTCTTTTTCATACTCAATTAAGTTAATTCATTTTTTGCAATTAAATTAGGGTATATACTTAATTGGATCAGTTTAGGCAATTTGAAATTTACGCTAGGGTTTTTCGAGAAAGAACACAAGAGGAGAAAAGAGGAGAAAGAGCAAAGTTCGTCGTTCTTGAAGGTTTAAGCTTGTGGATTTCGACAAGGGTTGATCCCTAAAGAGGTATGTGAGTCTTTCATAGCGTTGGATTCGTTCACCTACACGCCAATCATGTTTATTTCGGTGAAGTTTGTTCTAGAAAGTTGAAAGTTGATGAATCTTGAATGGTGTTCTTGAAATTGGCCTTCATTCTTGTGTTAGTTTGAGATTGAGGAGTTCCTTGAGTTTAAAATGTTGTTTCCTTGAGTTGTTTGAGTTAGATTCTTGTGTATACATACTGGGTATCTGAATCTAAAGGTAATTTGAGAAAAAGAACTGAGTTTAGGGAAATTGGGGTTAGAAAACGAAGAAGGAACAAGTCGGGCAGAAACTGGGTACCAGGTCCGCGTCGGGGACCTGTTCATCGAAAGTGTAACTTTCTCTTCGTGTCACGGAGAGGTCACGGACCTCTCTGCCTCAAAAGTTATTTCGCGACCAAATATTTTAATGCATCTCTGCGTCGCAGACTTGATTCTAGATAGTGATTTCTTGATCTTTTTTCATGTTTATCTATCTAAGAACACTCCTTAACATAATGAGATCTTTCCTATTACAAATCACCATCCTTGAATACATAATTCAATTCAAGGAAATTAAGAGTCAAGTCAAGAGAAGTTAATAGTCAAGTCAAGAGAGGTTAAAAGTTAAGTCAAGAGAAGTTAAGAGTCAAGTCAAGAGAAGTCAAGAGTCAAGTTAAGAGAAGTTCATAAAGTTTTCCAAAAGTCTTTTACAAATGTTTTAACTTTGTTTTAAGACTTGAGTTTTGAGTTGGCAAGGTTTGCATTTCATGTCTTCAAAAGAGTATATGGGGACTATGTAATCCCCAGAGTTTAAAAATGTTGTCACATTTGAACAAGAAAGGAAACTGAGAGTTTCAAAAGAGCTTTTGAGCTAGTTTTCAGTTAAAGATTAAATATTTTCTCATTTAAAGAAGAAAGGAAATTTTGATTTCCAAAAGAGCTTTTGAGCTAGTTTTCAGTTAAAGAGTAAATCTTTTCAGATTTCAAGAAGAAAGGAAACATTGATTTCCAAAAGAGCCTTTGAGCTATAGTTTTCAATTAAAGAGTAAATGTTTTCACATTTGAGTGAAACTGAGATTTACAAAATAGCTTTTAGGCTAAGTTTTGAGTAATTATCTCAAACCAAAGAAAGAAATTATAATTTTAAACGTATGAGCTAGTATATTTTGGAAGTAGTATTGAGCACCGATATGGGGAAGAGTTCAGATAACTCACAGCCCCCATAAAGCATGTAGCCATCATGGGTAGTAAAGGATCCTACTCTTTAGATGAATCCTTAAGTGTGCTTTTTAGCATAGACTAGTGGATCCACTTAGTTAAGGTGTCATATATGACAGCAAAGTATAGGACAGTTCTGGCAACGTGGGCAAGATAATGTATCATCACTTAGGCTCAGAGTGGTGGTTGTCGGTTAGAGAAACTCCCACAACAGTATTTTGTACTTTTATATACATCAGATATATTTGTATTTTCATATACAAAAAAAGTTCATAGTTATTATAGTATTTCTAAATACACAAAGTTGAAAACCATGTTCTAAAGCCTTTCTTTATATTGCATTTTATTTACACTGCTTCATATTGAAATGAGTTCAGTTAAGTTTGTGTTGAGTTGAGCCAGGTAAGTTCTTCAGTTCCTTTCAAGCTTATGTCTGTTTAGCATTCCAATTCGCATACCCGTACATTGAATGTACTAATGTCAGTTGGCCTGCAACGTCTTATGATGCTGACGCAGGTAACTAGGATCAGCATCTAGTGCCTCATTGATCAGGTTGAGCACTCAGAGTCTGGTGGTGAGCCTCCTTGCTTTCCAGAGGATCCCTTTTATTACTTTCAGTATTTTAGTTCATTAGGATGTCGTGGGTCTTGTCCCGACATCCATCTCATTTTTAGAGGCTTCATAGATAGACAGCCAACTAGTTCATTTGTCTTTACCTTGTTATTGGCTTATGTTCATATTTGAGTTGCCACTTTGGCTAAGTTAAATGTTTATTTCTAAAACATTATGAGTTAAGTTTGTGATAGTTGAGTTATCTTGTAGTTGTGTTCTTTTCTTAATGCTTAAAGTCTTCCACTGAGTAAGTAAGTCTGGCCAAGGGTTCGCTTGGGTCCAGTAATGGTTCTCGAGTGCCAGCCAAGTCCGGGGTGTAGGTTCGGGACGTCATAAATTTATTATCAGAGCCGAGAGTTCAACAGTCCTAGGGAGTGTATGAAGCCGTGTCTGTAGAGTCCTAGTTATCGGTGCGAAGAGCGCCACATCTATAATTAGGAGGCTACAACATTTAGGAAATATCTTACTTTTTTCATATTCATTTCGTGTGATAGAGTTAATCTCTATAAAGATTCTTTCTACTCGTGCTTACGCGTAACCGATTTTGAGTTGGCATGTGGTCGAGAGTGCCTTCATGAGGCGTTTCTTTCCTCGTGAGCTAAGAGAAGAAAATAGATGGTTGCTGACATGAGGAGCAGGATGAGTTTATTCGTAGTTGAGTTGACTCGTCTGTCAAGTAAGGAAAGTAAGGCACCCATGCTAATAGGTTACATTGACATAGCAAGGCTAATGATCCATGTGCAACAAGTCGAGAAGGACCAGCTGAAGGATAGAGAAGAGTTTGAGAATAAGAGGGATAAGACAACAGGGAATGAATACAGGCAGCAAAAAAATAATGTGAACCGATCTTCTTTCCAACAAAAGCAGAAAGGACCTACTCCATCATCTGCTAGTGCATCTATACCAAGGAACAAATGTGAGTAAAATAGTCAGAATTCTCAGAACTTCAGAGCTTGACCTGTGCATTGGGAAGGTAGTAAGGCACAAGGGGGTACTAAGACTCCTGCATGTGCTAAGTGTGGTAGGAGCCACTCAGGGGTGTGTTGTGATGGCTCCACTAGTTGCTTCAAGTGTGGCCAGATCAGTCATTTTATGAGAGAGTGACCTAAGAGCAGACATAGTAATAGTAATGGGGGCAATAGATCCCAGTCTTTTGCAGTTGCTCCACCGGATAGAGCTGCATCTAGATGAGCTACTTCAAGGGAAGACGGAGAAGGAAACCATCTTTATGCTATCGCAAGTTGCTGAGAGCAAGAGGATTCGCCAGATGTTGTCACGGGTATGACCAAGTCTTAATTTTTGATGTTCTTCCTGAGTAACTTATTGAGCCTTCAGTGTTTCTACACCCAGTGGTGAGTCTATTCTAGCAGAAAGATTCTATTGTGATTGTTCCATTTTCGTCAATCACAGGAGTACCATGACTGATTGAGTTGACTTAGACATGGTAGATTTCGATGTCATTCTAGCTATGGACTGACTTCATGCCTGTTATGCATCAATAGATTGTAGAACTCGAGTAGTCAAATTCCAGTTTCCAGTGAACCAGTTTAGAGTGGAAGAGTAGTTCAGCAGTGCCTAAGGGTCGTTTTATTTTATACCTTAAGGCGAGAAAGTTAGTTTCCAAGGGGTGCGTCTATCACTTAGTCCGAGGTAATGAGTCTAGTGTTGAGATACCTCATATTCAGTCAGTTTCAGTAGTAGAAGAGTTTCAAGAGTTTTCCCAGATGATTTTCCTGCAGTCCCTCCTAAGAGAGAGATAGACTTCGGTATAGATGTTCTTCCAGATACTCGTCCTATCTCTTTTCTGTCATATAGAATGGCACCAGCAGAGTTGAAAGAGCTTAAAGAGCAATTAAAAGATCTTTTAGAGTAAGGTTTCATTCGACCAAGTATCTCACCTGGGGCACTCCGGTCCCATTTGTGAGAAAGAAAAATGGTTCCCTTAGAATGTGTATAGAATACCGTCAGTTGAACAAGGTTACCATCAATAATAAGTATCCTCTTCCAAGGATTGATGATCTTTTCAATCAACTTCAGGGTGCCACCTATTTCTCAAAGATAGATCTCAGATCAGGTTACCATCAGTTGAGCGTAAAGGAATGTGGTATTCCAAAGATAGCTTTCAGAACCCGTTATGGTCACTATGAATTTCTGGTCATGTCCTTTGGTTTGACTAATGCGCCTCAACATTCATGGACCTTATGAATAGAGTATTCAAACCTTATTTAGATGTGTTTATTATCGTCTTCATTGATGACATACTAATCTATTCAAGGAATGATGAAGATCATGCTAATAATCTCAGTATAGTTCATCAGACTTTGAAAGATAAGGAGTTGTATGCTAAGTTCTCTAAATGTGAGTTTTGGCTTGAGTCTGTGGCGTTCTTGGGCCACATTGTTTCTGGTGATGGAATTAAAGTTGATACCCAAAAGATAGAGGTAGTGCAGAGTTGGCCTAGACCCACATCTCCGATTGATATTAGCAGTTGCTTGGGTTAGGTTGGATATTATAGAAGGTTTGTAAAGGGGTTCTCGTCTATTTCGTCCCCTTTGACCAAGTTGACTCAGAAAACAGTAAAGTTTCAATGGTCTGAAGCTTGTGAGTAAAGCTTTCAGGAATTGGAAAACAGGTCGACTACTCCCCCAGTGTTGACCTTACCAAAAGGCACGCAAGGCTTTGTTGAATATTGTGATGCGTCTAGAATTGGTTTGGGTTGTGTATTAATGCAAAATAGAAAGGTTCTAACTTATGCCTCCAGACAGATGAAAATTCATGAGAAAAATTACCCAACCCATGACTTAGAGTTGGCTGCCATAGTATTTCCTTTGAAGATATGGCGTCATTATTTGTATGGTGTTCATGTTGATGTATTCACTGATCACAAGAGTCTGCAATATGTGTTCACTCAGAAAGAGTTTAATCTCAGACATAGGAGGTGGTTAGAATTACTCAAGGATTATGACATGACTATTCTCTATCACCCAGGTAAGGCTAATGTTGTTGTTGATGCCTTCAACATGTTATCTATGGGTAGTATCGCCTATTTTGTGGAAGATAAGAAAGAGTTAGTAAAAGAGATGCATAGACTTGCACGACTTGGAGTTCGATTAATGGATTCCACAGAAGGAAGAGTAGTGGTGATGAATGAGGCTGAATCATCATTATTATAAGAAGTAATAGAGAAGCAGGATCAAGACCCAATTTTGCTTGAATTTAAGGCAAATGTTCATAACCAAAAAGTAATGGATTTTGAACAAGGGGGAGATGGTGTATTGAGGTATCAAGGTGGATTATGTGATTGATTTCAAGGGTAATTGGGATGATCACCTACCTCTCATTGAGTTTTCTTACAACAATAGTTACCACTCTAGCATCCAGATGGCTCCTCAGGAAGCTTTTTATGGGAGAAGATTCAGATCTCCTATTGGATCGTATGAAGTTGGTGAAGCAGGGTTGTTAGGACCAGACTAAGTTTATCAAGCTATGGAGAAGGCAAAAGTCATTCAAGAGAGGTTGAAAACGGTGCAGAGTTTGAAGTAGATGATTGGGCATACTTAAAAGTTTCACCCATGAAGGAAGTTATGAGATTTGGTAAGAAGGGGGAAGCATAGGCCCCGGTATATTGGTCCAGAAAGGATATCCAAAAAGGATTGGTATTGTAGCTTATGAGTTGGATCTACCACAAGAGTTAGCAGTGGTTCATCCGATATTTCACATTTCCATGTTGAAAAAGTGCATGAGAGACACTTCACTTATCATACCAACTGAAGATATTGGGATCAAGTAAAGAGAAGTTCATAAAGTTTTCAAAAGTCTTTTACAAATGCTTTAACTTTGTTTTAAGACTTGAGTTTTGAGTTGAGTAAAGAGTAAAGAGCAAGGTTTGAAGTTCATGTCTTCAAAAGAATATATGGGGACTATGTAATCCCCCAGAGTTTAAAAATATTTTCACATTTGAACAAGAAAGGAAACTAAGATTTCCAAAAGAGCCTTTGAGCTACTTTTCAGTTAAAGAGTAAATATCTTCACATTTAAAGAAGAAAGGAAACCTTGATTTCCAAAAGAGCCTTGGATCTAGTTTTAAGTTAAAGATTAAATGTTTTCACATTTAAAGAAGAAAGGAAACCTTGATTTCCAAAAAAGCTTGTGAGCTATAGTTTTCAGCTAAAGAGTAAATGTTTTCACATTTGAGAAAGAATAGAAACTTAGATTTCCAAGAGAGCTTTTAAGCTAAGTTTTGAGTAATTATTTCAAACCAATAAAAGAAGTTATGGTTTTAAACATATGAGCTAGTACATTTTGGGAGTAGTATTGAGCACCAATATGGGGGAGAGTTCAGATAACTCACAGCCCTCATAAACCATGTAGCCATCATGGGTAGTAAAGGATCATACGTTTTAGATGAATCCTTAAGTGTGCTTTTTAGCATAGACTAGTGGATCCACGTAGTTAAGGCGTCCTATATGACGGCAAAGTATAGGACAGTTCTGGTAGTGTGGGCAAGACACTATAACATCACTTAGGATCACAGTGGTGGTTGTCGGTTAGAAAAACTCCCACAATAGTATTTTGTATTTTTATATACATCATATATATTTGTATTTTCATAGACAAACCGAGTGCATATTGTATCTTCGCATACATACAAAGTTATTATTGTATTTGGAAATACGCAGAGTTGAAAACCATGTTTTAAAGCCTTTCTTTATATTGCATTTTGTTTGCATTTCTTTATATTGAAAGGAGTTCAGTTAAGTTTTAGTTGAGTTGAGCCAGGTAAGTTCTTCAGTTCCTTTCAAGCTTATGTCTGTTCAGCATTCCAACTCGCATAATCGTACATTTAATGTACTATTTAATGTACTGATGCCATTTGGCCTGCATCATTTTATGATGCAGACGCAGGTAACCAAGATCAGCATCTAGCGCCTCGTTGATTAGGTTGAGCACTCAAAGTCTGGTGGTGAGCCTCCTTGTTTTCCGGAGGATCCCTTTATTGCTTGCAGTACTTTAGTTCATTAGGATGTCGTGGGTCTTGTCCGGACATCCATCTCAGTTTTAGAGGATTCATAGATAGAAACACAGTTAGTTCATTTGTCTTTACCTTGTTATTGAGTTATGATCAAATTTGAGGTGCCACTTTGGCTAAGTTAAATGTTTATTTCTAAAACATTATGGGTTAAGTTTGCAACAGTTGAGTTATCTTGCATTTGAGTTCTTTTTTTAATACTTAAAGTCTTCCACTGAGTAAGTAAGCCAGGCCAAGGGTTCACTTGGGGCCAACAATGGTTCTCAAGTGCCAGCCACGTCCAAGGTGTAAACACGGAGCGTGACAACCCACATGCTTCGTTAACAGTTTCTTTTCTATCTCCTTTCAAAATGTCAGTAGCAATAATATGATGCACCAACAACCTTTTCTCATTTATTAACCATTGAATCTTGTCAAGTTGGTGACAAATTAATGAATAAGTATTACGCTTGATATTAGCAATTGAGGATTGAAGAAGCATCTTCTTTTATTCATCGTCTTCGTCTATATTCGTTTCTTCGCTTAAATATCAGCCATTTCGGGGACACCAATGGACTGTCGGATTTCTTTGGTGTAATCTGCACCTGGAATGAAAATCTGCCGCACCTTATCCACTAGCCCTGCATGCAACATATATTTAAAGAAGAGTTTTATTTATTGGAACATAGATTTGATAATCAAAAATATTATTAAGAAAATTATATAAGAAAAGTTTTTAGCTAGATGCACGATTATATCTTGATTGATACATAAAACAATTACAAAAATTACCTACATAAACCATTTGATCAACCTTCATGTCAACTATATGGTTCAAGACTGATTTATCTACATCAATCCAAATAAAGCAAGTATCATCCTCATATTTGAACATGAACACAGGGTCTTCCCCAAGTTTTTCAATATACAAATTTGACCCTCTAACAATAATTGGAACACGTTGACTCTTCAAAAAAAATTCTATGTAGATAATAGCTTTGCAAACAACAATCTTCAGCTGTGAAGTCCGAATCTGGCTCAATTTCACCTAAAAAATGTGAACAAATTATCTTTCTCAGAATTGGAATAAATAAATTTTTAATAGTAAAGTATATTTTCCACTAGAATATACAATTAATTCTATTAAATTATCTAGGTAGTCATTTGATATAAATATTATTGGAAATAAATATATATACCTAACAAATAGTGTCGTACACCTTGTTTCTCAGTCTGTGTGATCTTGTTTGTAAAAATTTCAAGTCCCTTCTATACTTGCATTTTGTCTGAGTTGATTATTTCTCCTCGAAAATGGGTGGCAAGGTCAATAGAGAGACAAGATTTTCCCGTTCCTGTTGGTCCCATTATGAACACCACTTTCTTCTTGCTGAACTTGTTATTGTTGCTGAAAGTATTCATTTTAGCTACATATCAAATAAAATAAAAATAACAATTAGTTTACAATAGTAAATAATCTCATGAAAACAACTTATGCATACAGTCAAACATTATAAAATCTTGTAAATATAAAATTAATAATTGGAAACCTTGCTTGAGATGGAATATACTATGTAAAAAAATATATATTTTTCTTCGTGGTGGCTAAGAAAGAAATTGCATTCAACTTTTATAGTAAATTCTATTTATGGACTTAATAATTGACACACCATATTTAGAATTACTTATATCTTTTAGGATAATAATGAATTTTAAAATATTTATAGACATGTCAACTTGAATTTTGGTAATTATTATTAAATATGTTGTAGGATAATTTTATTAGATGTACATTGTTAGGAGATCATATACAACTTATTAATTGGTAGACCAAATTAAAATATATATATATAATTCATATCTTTTAGGATAAGAATAGTTCTTGAAAAAATATATAGATAAGTCACCTTGAATTTTGGCGATTAAGCTTAAATAATTTTAGGATGACATTTCTAGATGTACATTGTTATGAGATCACATACAGAATTGACGAAAAGATCGATTACAAAAGGATTGTAAAAAGAACTTAATAATATTTCTGACGGAATATATTCAAGTGATAATGCGTCAATTCTTACACTATTTAACAACTCATCATAAGTCTTAAGTCTAATTCTATTAGAGGGAAGGGAACAATTATCGATAACTATTTTAATTATGAGTGTTTATATTAACTTGTGCAACATATAATAATAGATAAAGATATTCATTGTAAACGAAGTTATAGAGAACAAGATATGCATAAATTACCAAACACTACCCAGCTCAGAAACAAAGAGCTTCCATCACCGTCATTGAATTAGGTAGAATATATTTCCTTAAAAGATCATTACCGATAGATTGAAAATTAACTATTTTCTCTTCTTTGTCTACGTAACAATTTTAAATTTTGAGTTAAGAATTCTATTCTTTGAGTACCTAAGTCTACCAAGTCAAGAGATGACATTCAACAATATAAGGCACTTCACATTCCATCATCTTCATTCATAAGTGTTAAGAGAGAACATACTTTTAATCACCATCTTCCCGAACATTTATGGTTATTTATTTTCTTACTCTATTACCTTGACATTATGAATGATCTCATGTAATTGTGTAAGTACGTATTTATATTAATATATATTAAATATAGAAGACTTGGATTTGGACTTGGGTCTTGGGCTTGAACTTGGGGTTGGGCTTGGATCGGAACTTAAAATAAATATTTTTTATCTTCCTCATACAATGCCTTCAATGCAATAATCATAATACATTCAATAAGTAAACACCTCCATCTTAAATATTTGCTTTATAAATAACAATTTTTTTTACAGACAAGAATAATATATATGCAAAGAAGCGTCAGATCATATATGTAATTCTGTAATGCAATACAGACTGTACATGTAATGACCCTCCAGGTCATTTTTTTAAATTAAAGAATTCATTTCATCGTTTAGAGCATTTCTGTAGCGACCCCAAGTCATTTATGACTTGATGGCACTGACTGTTCGGTCGCCTGGTCGTTCGTTTGGGTTTTAGGCCCGTTTCCCTGTTTTGGAGATTTTTATAACTTGAAAAGTTGACTTTGGTCAACCTTCTTGGAAGACGTGCTCAGATGAAAATTCTGACAGCTAGGTTAGCTTCGGAAGATCGATTTTGGTCTAGAACGACCCTTTGTTC
>NW_006239234.1:496216-503307 GCF_000226075.1 Solanum tuberosum
CCTTTCGAGACAGTCCAGTCTCTGTTGTCCGGTTTTAGGACTTGTACTCATTTTGTAGTAGCTCTGTACTAGTGACTTCCAGGTTCTGGGAGGGATCTTTATTTGTATATATGTTTTTGGTTTGCGTCCGCCTGTTTATATTGTTATTTGCCTACTCTTGTTTAATTTCTACCCTCAGACCCGTTACTTGTTGTTCCGGGTTACGGGTTGGCTTACCTGCTGGTGGGTTATAGTAGGTGCCATCATGACTCGATAAATCGGGTCGTGACAGTACAAAATAGATCCAAATTAAAGTGCCGAAGAGACAAAATAACTCAAGATGAAGATAATGATAGTTTATGTTCACTCAATAATAATATTGTGATCATCACTTTTGAGAATTCTTTTAACAATATCCAGGCACGGTTGCAAACGGTATTCCTCCATGCTTCGTCAATAGCTTGTTTTCTATCTACTTTGAAAACGTCAGTAGCAACAATATGATGTATCAACCACATTTTCTAGTTTATTAACCGTTGAATCATGTAAAGTTGGTGACAAATTAATAAACGATTATTACGTTTGATATTAGCAATTGACGATAGAAGAAGCATCTTTTTTGATTCATCATCTTCATCTATATTTGTTGCTTCTCTTAAATATCTGTCCATTTCGGGGACACCAATAGACCGTCGTATTCCTTTGGTGTAATCTGCATCTGGAATAAAAATCTACCGCACCTCATCCATTAGCCCTGCATACAACATAAATTTAAATAAGAGTTTTATTTAGTGGAACATAAATTTGATAACCAAATATATTATTAAGAAAAATTTATAAGAAAAGGTTTATCTAGATGCATGATTATATCTTGATGAATACATAAAACAATAACAAAAATTACCTGCATTGACCATTTGATCAACCCTCATGTCAACTCTACGGTTCAAGACTGGTTGCTCTACATCAATCCAAATAAAGCAAGTTTCATACTTACATTTGAACAGGAACACAGGGTCTTCCACAAGTTTTTAAATATACGAATTTGACCCTCTAACAATAATTGTAACACTTTGAGTCTTCAAAAAAATTTCTATGTAGACAATAGCCTGCAAACAAAAATCTTCAGCTGTGAAGTCGGAATCTGGCTCAATTTCACCCAAGAAAATGTGATCAAACTAACTTTCTTAGAATTGGAATAAATAATTTTTTAATAGTAAAGTATATTTTTCACTAGAATCTACAATTACTACTATTAAATTATGTAGGTAGTCATTTGATATAAATATCGTTAAAAAATAATAATATATACCTAACAAATAGTGGCGTACACCTTGTTTCTGTGTGATCTTGTTTGTAACAATTTCAAGTCCCTTGTATACTTGCATTTTGTCCGAGTTAATTATTTCTCCTCGAAAATGGGTGGCAAGGTCAACAGAGAGACGGGATTTTCCCGTTCCTGTTTCTCCCACTATTAACACCACTTTCTTCTTGTTTAACGTGTTATTGTTGATGAAAGTATTCATTTTAGCTATACATAAAATAAAATAAAAATAAAAATTAGTTTACAATAGTAAATAATATCATGAAAACCACTCATGCATATAGTCAGACATTAAAAAAAATCTTGTAAATATGAAGCTAATAAGTAGAAACCTTGCTTGAGATGAAATAAACTATGTAAAAAAAAATATTTTTCTTGATGATGGCTATGAAAGAAATTGCATCGAACTTTTATAGTAAAATCTGTTTGTGGACCTATTAATTGACATACAATATTCAGAATTACTGATATCTTTTAGGATAAGAATGACTTTAGAAAAAATTATAGCTATGTCAACTTGAATTTTGGTAATTATAGTTAAATATATTTTAGGATAAAGTTATTTGGTGTACATTGTTAGGAGATCACGTACAACTAGGCTTTTATAGTAAAAATGTGATTATAAATTTAATAATTGGTATTTTGTATAAAAATAAAAATATGTATATAAATATATATATATATATACATATATATATATATAATTTATATCTTTTAGGATAAGAATAGTTCTTGAAAAAATATACAGATACGTCACCTTGAATTTTGATGATTAAGCTTAAATAATTTTAGGATGACGTTTCTAGATGTACATTGCTATGAGATCACATACAGAATTGATGAAAAGATCGATTACAAAAGGATTGTAAACACAACTCAATCATATTTCTGACGGAATATATTCAAGTGATAATGCATCAATTCTTACACTATTTAACAACACGTCATAAGTAATAAGTCTAATTCTATTTGAGGGAAGGAAACTGTCACGACCCGATTTATCGAGTCATGATGGCACCTACTATAACCCACCAGCAGGTAAGCCAACCCGTAACCCGAAACAACAAGTAACGGGTCTGAGGGTAGAAATTAAACAAGAGTAGGCAAATAACAATATAAAACAGGCGGACGCAAACCAAAAAACATATATACAAATAAAGATCCCTCCCAGAACCTGGAAGTCACTAGTACAGAGCTACTACAAAATGAGTACAAGTCCTAAAACCGGACAACAGAAACTGGACTGTCTCGAAAGGAAAAAAAAACAAGTCTATATATACAGATGGAGACTGAAATAGTACAAAACGCCATGTGCTCACCCCCGTCTCCGGATAAGTCTACTCCAAGCCCGATCAACGCTGGCTACTAGTGCTCGGACCTGCATCACAAAATAGATGCAGAGCGTAGCATGAGTACCAAAACAACAGGTACCCAGTAGGCATCATCGGCCGACTGAGCAAGATAAGCAAAAGTAAACTGAAATGCAAATAAAGGGTCACATCAAGTGCAAAGAGTAGTAAATAGGGGGTATGTACACGAGCGTACAGGCAACAAAGACAAGCAATCTAACTAACTCCGCCGGGCTCCCATAAACCCGACGGGTACGCTCGTGCACAATAAAAGAAACCACCTGCACGGACCCCCATAAGCCCAGCAGATGCATCAGCAGTTAAAGTCGGCAGTTAAAGTAAAATAATGGAACTAGAAGGTCTATCACAATATTACAAATTTTCGGACTTTTAACTGAACCATTCCCAATCATATTCCAGGATCTCATTACGTCCCGGACTTTAACCGAAATCTCTTCAACCTCCAAAACCTCAACCTACAGATGAGAGTAATCAAGACTAAACTGAAGCTTTAGTGAGGAATTGGGAATACACCACGTGCAAGCTGGACCACGGACTCGAACCGGGTACTATAGCTAATGAGTCAACCTATATGGGCTGGACCACGGACTCGAACCGGGTACTATAGCTAATGAGTCAACCTATATGGGCTGGACCACGGACTCGAACCGGGTACTATAGCTAATGAGTCAACCTATATGGGCTGGACCACGGACTCGAACCGGGTACTATAGCTAATGAGTCAACCTATATGGGCTGGACCACGGACTCGAACCGGGTACTATAGCTAATGAGTCAACCTATATGGGCTGGACCACGGACTCGAACCGGGTACTATAGCTAATGAGTCAACCTATATGGGCTGGACCACGGACTCGAACCGGGTACTATAGCTAATGAGTCAACCTATATGGGCTGGACCACGGACTCGAACCGGGTACTATAGCTAATGAGTCAACCTATATGGGCTGGACCACGGACTCGAACCGGGTACTATAGCTAATGAGTCAACCTATATGGGCTGGACCACGGACTCGAACCGGGTACTATAGCTAATGAGTCAACCTATATGGGCTGGACCACGGACTCGAACCGGGTACTATAGCTAATGAGTCAACCTATATGGGCTGGACCACGGACTCGAACCGGGTACTATAGCTAATGAGTCAACCTATATGGGCTGGACCACGGACTCGAACCGGGTACTATAGCTAATGAGTCAACCTATATGGGCTGGACCACGGACTCGAACCGGGTACTATAGCTAATGAGTCAACCTATATGGGCTGGACCACGGACTCGAACCGGGTACTATAGCTAATGAGTCAACCTATATGGGCTGGACCACGGACTCGAACCGGGTGCTATAGCCAAAACCAGATCATAGGTAAGCTGGACCACGGACTCTAACCGGGTACTGTAGCTAAAACCAGATCACAGGTAAGCTGGACCACGGACTCTAACCGGGTACTGTAGCTAAAACCAGATCACAGGTAAGCTGGACCACGGACTCTAACCGGGTACTGTAGCTAAGAATCAATATCCAACCATACGTCGCGGGAAATATCACCAAACCGATTACCATAAATAATCATTTCAGTCCAACTCTCATATACCCCAAATCGCCGAGGAAGTATCCAATAGTGAGTAAGCTAGACCACGGACTTTAACCGGGTACTGTAGCTAAGAATCAACATCCAACCATACGTCGCGGGAAATTATCACCAAACCGATTACCATAAATAATCATTTCAGTCCAACTCTCATATACCCCAAATCGCCGAGGAAGTATCCAATAGTGAGTAAGCTAGACCACGGACTTTAACCGGGTACTGTAGCTAAGAATCAACATCCAACCATACGTCGCGGGAAATTATCACCAAACCGATTACCATAAATAATCATTTCAGTCCAACCCTCATATACAACAAATCGCCGAGGAAGTATCCAATAGTGAGTAAGCTAGACCACGGACTTTAACCGGGTACTGTAGCTAAGAATCAACATCCAACCATACGTCGCGGGAAATTATCACCAAACCGATTACCATAAATAATCATTTCAGTCCAACTCTCATATAACCCAAATCTCCGAGGAAGTATCCAATAGTGAGTAAGCTAGACCACGGACTTTAACCGGGTACTGTAGCTAAGAATCAACATCCAACCATACGTCGCGGGAAATTATCACCAAACCGATTACCATAAATAATCATTTCAGTCCGATCCTCATATACCCCAAATCGCCGAGGAAGTATCCAATAGTGAGTAAGCTAGACCACGGACTTTAACCGGGTACTGTAGCTAAGAATCAACATCCAACCATACGTCGCGGGAAATTATCACCAAACCGATTACCATAAATAATCATTTCAGTCCGATCCTCATATACCCCAAATCGCCGAGGAAGTATCCAATAGTGAGTAAGCTAGACCACGGACTTTAACCGGGTACTGTAGCTAAGAATCAACATCCAACCATACGTCGCGGGAAATTATCACCAAACCGATTACCATAAATAATCATTTCAGTCCGATCCTCATATACCCCAAATCGCCGAGGAAGTATCCAATAGTGAGTAAGCTAGACCACGGACTTTAACCGGGTACTATAGCCGATAGAAAAACAGGGCATTATGGATACAAGGTCATAAGCTGAGTTACCGCCTAGCTAAGGCTCAGACTATCAGACTCAAGTCTGCTATATCAGTCTACAAGGAGCTGACCGTCCGAAACGACGTCGGAAAAAGTTCTACTGCCCAACAACATCCGAAATCTCGCAAGTCTATGGCAACACTAGTCTAAGCCTAGACTAAGGCCAAACATACTTCAAATCAATATTATCATATACACCACAAGGTATGGATATTCAAGAATATCAAGAGACATGCTGTCATAATCCAACACTTTCCCGAAAAAGGGTCTAAGGCAGGAATTATAGAAATTTAGCATGCTCGACACCCGAACCCCTCCATACTCAAGCAAATCAATAAACAAATGCCTAAACAGGCTCAATCTCACGAGAGAAAGCCATAGCCTACCTGAATGCCGACCACGCGTGCTCCAACTCACGGTACCGGACCTTTTCCCCTCCGAACGGTCTCCAAATGCTTCCCCACTAACAAAAGGTTAATCACCTTGTCATTACGAATAAATTGACACTAAAATTATATTTTTCGGAGACGGACCCAAAATCGGGTCTAAAACGGGATTGTGGGGCCCACACTTAGAATCTCAAAATCGAATCCGTGGAAACGTCCCAACTACCTTACTAAACTAATATCCCAAAATTTTAGCACAAACAGATGCCAACAACACCGCAAATCAACCACAATAATTAAAAAGGGCAGCCCCTTGATCACCAATTTTCGGAAAAACGAAACCCTTTCAACCCAAACAGATTATACCACGACGATCCTTGCGAAAAACTTTACAAGTTAGCCCCAAGAATGACTTAAAACGGACTTACGATGATCAAGATCTCACATTTCAAAATTCAATAACAAAACCATCCGGAAATCACACTGGCAGTGGCTAAAATTGATTTCTTACCTCAAACGAAGCCGCCCCTCGCGTTTCCGAGATCACCGCTAGATTCCCCTCGAAATTCTCTTGAAGTTTGCCTTTTGAATCACTTAATTTGGACTCAAAATGAAGGATTAATCTCAAGTTGAAGTTGAACAAAAAAATTGGACGAATTTCGTTCTTAAAATCTGGAAATTTCCAGATATCACTCTTATGCCACGTGTCGTCACGTGGTTCTGCCACGTCACCGCCGCGTCAAAATTCTACAACCCTTCAAACTTAAGTTTCGAAGTTTCGATGTTTCGGACTCGGAAAAATACAAACCATATATGGAATCTGATTGGAAACGATATTTCGGACTCAACGGTGAAGGCGGAATTTCCATTTGGAGCTCGCTTCGACGAAAGTGGGTCCCACACCCAGTATCATTTTGAACCAGATTCCACAACTGCTATCTAAAATCTCGGGAAGTGAACAAAGGGTCGTTCTAGACCAAAATCGATCTTCCGAAGCTAACCTAGCTGTCAGAATTTTCATCTGAGCACGTCTTCCAAGAAGGTTGACCAAAGTCAACTTTTCAAGTTATAAAAATCTCCAAAACAGGGAAACGGGCCTAAAACCCAAACGAACGACCAGGCGACCGAACAGTCAATGCCAGCAAATCATAAATGACTTGGGGTCGCTACAGGAACGCTCTAAACGATGAAATGAATTCTTTAATTTAAAAAATGACCTGGAGGGTCATTACAGATACATATATAAATTTTCCGCCATCAATTGTTCTAATAATTTTATATCTTCCATAGCTTCTATCCAATATTGTAAATATTCGTAATTCATTTTAATCTGAATTTATTTCTAAATCGTACCATTCTATTCTTTCATTATCTAAATATAGATCTTGTAAATCTATTTC
>NW_006239234.1:504666-510021 GCF_000226075.1 Solanum tuberosum
CTTGTCTTTGTTGCCTGTACGCTCGTGTACATACCCCCCATTTACTACTCTTTGCACTTGATGTGACCCTTTATTTGCATTTCAGTTCACTTTTGCTTATCTTGCTCAGTCGGCCGATGATGCCTACTGGGTACCTGTTGTTTTGGTACTCATGCTACGCTCTGCATCTATTTCATGATGTAGGTTCGGGCACTAGTAGCCTTCGTTGATCGAGCTTGGAGCAGTCTAATCCGGAGACGGGGGTGAGCACACGGCGTTTTGTACTATTTCAGTCTCCATCTGTATATATAGACTTGTCTTTTTCCTTTCGAGACAGTCCAGTTGTTGTTGTCCAGTTTTGGGACTTGTACTCATTTTGTAGTAGCTCTGTACTGGTGACTTCCAGGTTCTGGGAGGGATCTTTATTTGTATATATGTTTTTGGTTTGATTCCGCCTGTTTATATTGTTAATTTCCTACTCTTGTTTAGTTTCTACCCTCAGACCCATTACTTGTTGTTCCGGGTTACGGGTTGGCTTACCTACTGGTGGGTTATAGTATGTGCCATCATGACTTGAGGAATCGGGTCGTGACAAATAAAATCTCCAAAACAGGGAAACGGGCCTAAAACCCAAACGAACGACCAGGCGACCGAACAGTCAGTGCCAGCAAGTCATAAATGACTTGGGGTCGCTACAGGAATGCTCTATACGAGGAAAAGAATTCTTTAATTTAAAAATGACCTGGAGGGTCATTACAGAAACAATTATCTATAACTATTTCAATTACGAGTATTTATATAACTTGTGCTGCATCTAATAATAAAGGCTAACTTGTCTGGTGGACCCTCATACTTGTATGTGTTTGTATTGTGAACCCTTCTACTTGTTCCTTTGTCATCTGAACCCTTGAACTCATCAAAACATAATATTTTAAACACGTTTTTTACTACTCTAATGTGTGTGTATCACAAAAGCCTGACACGTAATTTTAAAAATAATTATAAAATGACACGTATGATTATAAAATGACACATGTATATATGATCACTCCATGTCATTTTTCCTTTTATTATATTTGATTAATATACCTACACTTTCTCTTTCCAATTTTTATTTCTCTTTGCCATAGCAATCTACATCTCCATCCCCACAATCTCATTTTAACTTTTTCTTATCTTCCTTACACTTTTCCTTTTTCCAACCTCTTCTACTCTTTCCATTGAAGTAAAAAATGTTGGCACGATTTTTGATTGTTCACAATCTCGTCGGAGTTCGGAGTTGATTTTGGGTTCTGTTGGATTGGGATTTTGGTGCTGACCGGTGGCGCTAAGGAAAAGTGGGGGTCTATTGGGTGGTCTAATTATTTCTAGTTGTTCACAACTGGCGGCGTTGTGAAAGTCGAGACTTATTGGCGGAGTTAGTTTGGGGTTTTTGTCGTCGTTGGTTCTCATTTATAGTTATTGGTTGAAGCTTGTCGGAAATGGTGAGAACGAAGGCAGTTTGGTCGGAGAAGGTGAGGAGGACGAGAAGAAGGCAATAAGTTTGGGTTTGGTTTGGAACTGAAACAAGGGGTCAATGTCAAATATATTTGAATTTTTTGTTTGATTTTCAACTTATCTAGGTAGGTTTTCCAATTTATTTGTTGTTGTTTAGTTTGGATTTGATCTCTATTTGTGTCTTTGTTTGGGTTTGAGGTTTTAGTCGATTACATTGATTTTGTTGATTTTTTTTGGGGATTTTGCATTTTTGTGTCTAAGGTTAATGTAAGATATTTTGGTAGTAGTGTTATGCCTTCCATGGCGTTGTTCATACAAAAAAAAAAGATGTATAATAACAAGAAACGATAGAGAAGAAATTTGTGGGAAAAAGATAAAAAAAGAGGCCAAGAAAACCTCAAATTTTGTCCAACAATGGTGTTAGATGCAAATAGGAAGATGATGGCTTTACAAAGCCCTAATG
This sequence comes from Solanum tuberosum, assembly GCF_000226075.1. Lineage (NCBI taxonomy): Eukaryota > Viridiplantae > Streptophyta > Magnoliopsida > Solanales > Solanaceae > Solanum > Solanum tuberosum. Next base: position 506,606 of record NW_006239234.1, read on the forward strand.
TCACTGTTAGACCCTTTTCCAAGGGTCTCACGCTCCTAATAGGTCTGTGTCACACGCTCTTTGATATTCACTGCCACATAGGATGCCAAGTAAAAAATAGTGTTTAAAATATTGTGTTTTGATAAGTTTAGGGGTTCAGATGACAAAGGGGCAAGTAGAAGGTTTCACAATAAAAACACATACTAGTATAAGGGTCCACCAGACCATTTCGCCAATAATAAATAAAATTTTATTGAATCAAGCTTCCATCACCGTGATTGAATTAGGTAGAATATATTTCCTTAAATTAACATTATCGATAGATTGTGAATTTACTATTTTCTCTTCTTTGTCTATGTAACAATTTTAAAATTTGAGTAAGAATTCTATTCTTTCAAATTATTTTAGGGTAGAATCTTCCCGAACATTTATGGTCATTTATTTTCTAACTCTATTACCTTGACATTATGAATGATCTCATGTAAATGTGTAAGTACGTATTTATATTAATATATAATAAATATAGAAGACTTGGACTTGGACTTGGGGTTTGGGCTTGGATCGGAACTTAAAATAAACATTTTTTATAAAGCTTAAAGATTTGCTCTATAAATAACAATGTTTTTATAGACAATAATAGTATATATAGAAATAGGGTCATACCATATATCTATCTATAATGTGATACAGACTGTACAAAATAGGTCCAAATTAAAGTGTCGAAGAGATAAAATAATTCAAGATAGAGATAATGATAGTTTATGTTCACTCAATAATAATATTGTGATCATCACTTTTGAGAAATCTTTTCACAATATCCAGGAAAGGTTGCAAAATGGTATTCCTCCATGCTTTGTCAACAACTTCTTTTCTATCTCCTTTGAAAACGCCAGTAGCAATAATATGATGCACCAACCACATTTTCTCATTTATTAACCGTTGAATCTTGTCAAGTTGGTGACAAATTAATAAACGAGTATTACACTTGATATTAGCAGTTGAAGATTGAAGAAGCATCTTCTTTGATTCATCATCTTCGTCGATATTTATTTCTTTTCTTAAATATCTGTCCATTCCGGGGACACCAATGGACCGTCCGATTCCTTTGGTGTAATCTGCATCTGGAATGAAAATCTGCCGCACTTTATCCATTAGCCCTGCTTGTAACATAAATTTAAATAAGAGTTTTATTTAGTGGAACATAGATTTGATAACCAAAAATATTATTAAGAAAATTATATAGGTAAAGTTTTTAGCTAGATGCATGATCATATCTTTATTGATACATAAAAAAAATTAAAAAAATTACCTGCATTGACCACTTGATCAATCCTCATGTCAACTCTATGGTTCAAGACTGATTGTTCTACATCAATCCATATAAAGCAAGTATCATACTTATATTTGAACATGAACACAGGGTCTTCCACAAGTTTTTCAATATACGAATTTGACCCTTCAACAATAATTGGAACATGCTGAGTCTTCAAAAAAATTTCTATGTACACAATACCTTGCAAACAGAAATCTTCAGCTGTGAAGTCGGAATCTGGCTCAATTTCACCAAAGAAAATGTGATCAAATTAACTTTCTCAGATATGGAATAAATAATTTTTTAATAGTAAAGTATATTTTCCACTAGAATCTACAATTACTACAATTAAATTATCTAGGTAGTCATTTGATATAAATATTGTCGGAAATAAATATATATACCTAACAAATTGTTTCGTAAACCTTATTTCTGTGTGATCGTGTTTGTAACAATTTCAAGTCCCTTATATATTTGCATTTTTTCCGAGTTGAATATTTCTCCTCAAAAATGGGTGGCAAGGTCAATAGTGAGACGATATTTTACCGTTCCTATTGCTCCCACTATGAACACCACTTTCTTCTTGTTGAAATTTTTATTGTTGATGAAAATATTTAATTTTAGCTACACATAAAATAAAATAAAAATAATAATTAGTTTACAGTAGTAAATAATCTCATGAAAGTCATACATGCATACAGTTAGACATTAAAAAATCTTGTAAATATAAAGTTAATAAGTAAAAATCTTGCGTGAGATGGAATATACTATGTAAAAAAATATGTATCTTTCTTGATGGTGGCTACGAAAGAAATTGCACTCAGCTTTTATAGTAAAATCTGTTCGTGGACTTATTAATTGACATACCATATTCAGAATTACTAATATCTTTTAGGATAAGATTAACTTTAGAAAAATTTATAGATATATCAACTTGAATTTTGGTAATTCTTAATAAATATATTTTAGGATAGAGTTATTAGATGTACATTGTTAGAAATTCACATAGAACTGAACTTTTATAGTAAAATTGTGATTATAAACTTATTAATTGGTATACCAAATTAAAAAAAGTATGAATATACACACACACACACACACACATATATATATAATTCATATATTTTAGGATAAGAATAGTTCTCAAGAAAATATACAGATACGTCACCTTGAATTTTGGTGATTAAACTTAAATAATTTTTGGCTAACGTTTCTAGATGTACATTGTTATGAGATCACATAGAGAATTGACGAAAAGATCGATTACAAAAAGATTGTAAAAGGAACTCAATAATATTTCTGACGGAATATATTCAAATAATAATGCGTCAATTCTTACACTATTTAACAACACGTCATAAGTGTTAAGACTAATTCCATTAGAGGGAAGGGAACAATTATCGATAACTATTTCAATTACGAGTATTAATATTAACTTGTGTAGCATATAATGCTAGATAAATACCGATAGATTGCAAATTTACTATTTTCTTTTTTTAGTCTATGTAACAATTTTAAATTTTCAGTTAAGAATTTTATTCTTTTAAATTCTTTTACAGTAGAATCTCCCCGAACATTTATGGTCATTTATTTTGTCACTCTATTACCTTGACATTATGAATGATCTCATGTAATTGTGTAAGTACGTAATAATTTCAAGTCCCTTATATACTTGCATTTTTTCTGAGTTGATTATTTCTCCTCGAAAATGGGTGGCAAGGTCAACAGAGAGATGGGATTTTCCCGTTCTTGTTTATCCCATTATGAACACCACTTTGTTCTTGTTGAACTTGTTATTGATGATGAAAGTATTTATTTTAGTTACACATAAAATAAAATAAATATAATAATTAGTTTACAATAGTAAATAATCTCTTGAAAACAACTCATGCATACAATCAGACATTAAAAAATCTTGTAAATATAAAGTTAATAAGTAGAAACCTTTCTTTAGATGGAATATACTGTATAAGAAAATATATATTTCTCTTTATGGTGGCTCTGAAAGAAATTGCATTCAGCTTTTATAGTAAAATTTGTTTGTGGACTTATTAATTGACATACCATATTCAGTATTACAGATATCTTTTAGGATAAGAATGACTTTTGAAAAATTTATAGATAT
>NW_006239234.1:510101-529793 GCF_000226075.1 Solanum tuberosum
TTACATTGTTAGGAGATCACATACAACTGAGCTTTTATAGTAACAATGTTATTATAAACTTATTAATTGGTATACCAAATTTAAAAAATATATGTATTTAAATATATATATATATATATATATATATATATAATGCTAGATAAAGATTTTTTTTAATCAGGCTTCCATCACTGTGATTCAATTACGTAGAATATATTTCCTTAAATGATCAATACCGATAGATTGCAAATTTACTATTTTCTCCTTTTTGTCTATGTAACAATTTTAAATTTTCAGTTAAGAATTTTATTCTTTTAAATTCTTTTAGGGTAGAATCTTCCTGAACATTTATGGTCATTTATTTTGTCACTCTATTACCTTGACATTATAAATGATCTCATGTAATTGTGTAAGTACGTAACAATTTCAAGTCCCTTATATACTTACATTTTTTCTGAGTTGATAATTTCTCCTCGAAAATGGGTGGCAAGGTCAACAGAGAGATGGGATTTTCCCGTTCTTGTTGCTCCCATTATGAACACCACTTGGTTCTTGTTGAACTTGTTATTGATGATGAAATTATTCATTTTAGTTACACATAAAATAAAATAAATATAATAATTAGTTTACAATAGTAAATAATCTCATGAAAACAACTCATGCATACAGTCAGACATTAAAAAATCTTGTAAATATAAAGTTAATAAGTTGAAACCTTTATTTAGATGGAATATACTATATAAGAAAATATATATTTTTCTTGATGGTGGCTATGAAAGAAAATGCATTCAGCTTTAATACTGAAATCTGTTTGTGGACTTATTAATTGACATATCATATTCAGAATTACTGATATCTTTTAGGATAAGAATGATTTTTGAAAAATTTATATAAATGTCAACATGAATTTTGGTAATTGTTATTAAACATATTTTAGGATAAATATATTAGGTGTACATTTTTAGGAGATCACATACAACTGGGCATTTATAGTAACAATGTGATTATAAACTTATTAATTGGTATACCAAATTTAAAATATATATATATAAAATTCAGATCTTTTAGGATAAGAATAGTTCTTCAAAATATATGCAAATACGTCACATTGAATTTTGGTGATTAAGCTTAAATAATTTTAGGATGACGTTTCTAGATGTACATTGTTATGAGATCACATACATAATTGACGAAAATATTGATTACAAAAGGATTGTAAAAATAACTCAATAATATTTCGGACGAAATATATCCAAGTGATAATGCGTCAATTCTTACACTCTTTAACAACACGTCATAATTGTTAAGTCTAATTCCATAAGAGGGAACGAAACAATTATCGATAACTATTTCAATTACGAGTATTTACATTAACTTGTGCAGCATATAATAATAGATAAAGGTATTATTGAATCAAGCTTCCATCACTGTGATTGAATTAGGTAGAATATATTTCCTTGAATGATCATTATTGATAGATTGCAATTTTACTATTTTCTCTTCTTTGTCTATGTAACAATTTTAAATTTTGAGTTAAGAATTCTATTCTTTCAAAATCTTTTAGTCTTTAGGGTAGAATCTTCCCAAACATTTATGGTCATTTATTTTCTCACTCTATTACCTTGACATTATGAATGATCTCATGTAATTGTGTAAGTACGTATTTATATGAATATATATTAAATATAAAAGACTTGGACTTGGACTTGGGGCTTGTGCTTGGATAGAAACTTAAGATAAATATTTTTTATAAAGATTAAATATTTGCTCAATAAATAATAATGTTTTTACAGACACGAATAATATATATAGAAAGAAGGGTCATATCATATATACATATATATGTAATGTGATACAAACTGTACAAAATAGGTCCAAGTTAAAGTGTCGAAGAGACAAAATAACGCAGGATAGAGATAATGATAGTTTATGTTAACTCAATAATAATATTGTGATCATCACTTTTGAGAAATCTTTTCACAATATCCAGGGATGGTGGCAAAACGGTAGTCCTTCATGTTTCGTCAACAGTTTCTTTTCTATCTCCTTTGAAAACGTCAGTAGAAATAATTTGATGCACCAACCACGTTTTCTCATTTATTAACCGTTGAATCTTGTCAAGTTGGTGACAAATTAATAAACGAGTATTACGCTTGATATTAGCAATTCACGATTGAAGAAGCATCTTCTTTGATTCATCATATTCGTCTATATTTGTTTCTTCTCTTAAATATCAGTCCATTTTGAGGACACCAATGGACCATCAGATTCCTTTGGTGTAATCTGCATCTGGAATGAAAATGTGCCACACCTCATCCACTAGCCCTGCATGCAACATCAATTTTAAGAAGAGTTTTATTTAGTGGAACATAGATTTGATAACCAAAAATATTATTAAGTAAATTATATAAGAAAAGGTTTTAGCCAAATGCATGATTATATCTTGATTGATACATAAAACAATTACAAAAATTACTTGCATTGACCAATTGATCAACCCTCATGTCAACTCTACGGTTCAAGATTGATTGCTCTACATCAATCCAAATAAAGCAAGTAGCATACTTATATTTGACCATGAACAGAGGGTCTTCCCCAAGTTTTTCAAAATACGAATTTGACCATCCAACAATAATTGGAACACGTTAAGTCTTCAAAAAAATTTCTATGTAGACAATATGTAATGACCCAAACCGTCATTATTTAGGAGAGACAAAAATAGGGAAAAATCTGGGTCACTGTCACACCAGAGCGGGCTAGGTACCGCTAAGGCGGCGCTGCCACATCTGGGTAAGTTGGTGCCAAGGCGGGATAGGCAAGACAGAACGTTAATTTCGAGAAATCCTATCTTCTGCATCTTTCTAAAATACCTAAATAAGTTGTAAAACACCCTAGAAACCTCAGAAAAGTTGCTCTAAGCTTCAGAAAGAAGGAGAAAGAGAATTCTAGCGTAAGGTTGGTTTTATCTTGCGGATTCTTGGCCGAATTCACCGTCACGATGCCTGGAAAACTGGTATTGAGGTCAAAACTCCGTAAAATTGTTTGGCACCCAGGTAGGCTAGGTTTTATGAATTGAGTAGCTATAAATTTGTGCTTACTATGTAATAGATGGAAATCAATGGTAGGGTTATGTGTAGACCTTCGTGCACCAAGAAAATTCCATGAGTAACCCCTAGAAATCAAAGTATGTGGGCTTATGCATTGAGAAGAGGAATTGATGAATTGTTAGGGACTCTAGAATTGTTATCATAGATAAAATTGATTCAAGAATAGGGCTATGAAATCATGAATGGAATTAGATTTATGAATGCATGCTAGATCATAAATTAGAGTGATTGAATTGAGGATTTATGATGAATTGTGACTAAAACCTTAGAAAGAAACCTTAGAGGATGAACTAGGGCAAAGCATGGTCAAGTTAATGTTTGTATATGAATATTGCATTGTTGATCACACTTGTTGTAAATGAGATGGGTGAACTATGATTGACATGAAATCATGACTTAAATGTATGATCTTGAAGATATACTTGTGATTGTGATTGTGATGTGTTGAATGGATCGGTTGCCATGTTTCGGCATAACTAACTTGGATTGGTTGCCACGTCCCGGCATAATTATTGGATCGGTTGCCACGTTCCGGTATAACTATGGGATCGGTTGCCACGTTCCGACATAACTAACTTGGATCGGTTGCCACGTTCCGGCATAACTAATTGTTTGGGTTCCATGAGAGGACCAATGATGTGATATAAAATGTGAAGTTGTTCGTTGTTCGTAAATATTGATGATATCGTATATGTTTGATATGCGCATGTGAGTTTATGTTGTATTGACTTGCTTATGCTGTACTTAGTGGGCACGTGTATGATGGATTATATTTGATTGTTCGTTGTAATGAGCGAACATGTTGGGTATAGTGAAAGGGAAAAAATGTTCAAAAGGCGAGTAATAGATAGTAAGTGTTGTCTGTGTGTTGTAATGGTGAGGAGTAGAGGTAGCGCGTGTTATGAAATACGCTTAGGTGGATTTCACCTTGTGGGAAAGAGATTAGGTTTAGTGTTAATGGAGCGTGATGTAATGTATTATGTGACTATGGCTGGGTAATGTGACAAGGAAATAGGAGTATGACGTGAACGATTTGTTGAAATGTTGGTGGTTGTATTTGGGGAATGTCTCTATGTGGTAGAATGGTTAGGCTATGATCTAGTATCTGGATAAAAGGTTGATTGAGAAGGGTGACAGTAGGTAGAATACTAGTGTATATTGGAGGTATTTCACGAGAGGGAAAAGGTGGAGAAGCGAGTGGTTTATTTCACGATCTTGCTAGTTGGTTTCTTATGTTATGTGGTGGGCGTCGGGTTGACCGATGATGCCTACCAGTACGTGTGTTTGTACAGATACTACTCTTGCTATGTCGTTTTGACATAGTCTGGATGCAGGTTGGTGATGTTTCCTTAGGTGAAGACGAAGAAAATTCTCTAGCAACTTCTATTCTTCCTTCCACATTGTGGGAGTTGTGTCTTATATTTATCCTGTCCAGTTGTACTTTTAGTAGCTCTTGTACCAGTTTAGACTAGATTCGTAGGGGTTCTTTAAATTACTTTGCAAGTTAAACAAAAAGTGTGTCTAAAGGTATTATTTATAAAATCATAAGTATTATATTTATTTTGTTTTCTTTAAATTTACGCATGTTTTTACTATTGGGTTATGAGGGTTATCCTACTTAGGTGTTAAAGTGGGTACCAGCACGATCCGGTGGGATGGGCGACACAATAGCTTGCAAACAGAAATCTTTAGTTGTGAAGTCGGAATCTGGCTCAGTTTCACCTAAGAAAATATTATCAAATTAACTTTCACAGAATTGGAATAAATATTTTTTTACTAGTAAAGTATATTTTCCACTAGAATCTACAATTACTACTATTAAATTATCTAGGTAGTCATTTGATATCAGTATTGTTGGAAATAAATATATATATATCTAACAAATAGTGTCGTACACCTTGTTTCTCAGTGTGTGTGATCTTATTTGTAATAATTTCAAGTCCTTTATATACGTGCATTTTGTCCGAGTTGATTATTTCTCCTCGAAAATGGGTGGCATGGTCAAAAGCGAGACATGATTTTACCGTTCCTGTTGCTCCCATTATGAACACCACTTTCTTCTTGTTGAACTTGTTATTATTGATGAAAGTATTCATTTTAGCTATGCATAAAATAAAATAATAATAATAATTAGTTTACAATAGTAAATAATCTCATGAAAATCACTCATGCATACATTCAGACATTAACAAATCTTGTAAATATAAAGTTAATAAGTAGAAACCTTGCTTGACATGGAATATACTATGTAAAAAAAAATAAAAAATCTTGAGGGTGGCTATGAAAGAAATTGCATTCAACTTTTATAATAAAATTTGTTTGTGGGCTTATTAATTGACGTACCATATTTAGAATTACGGATATCTTTTAGAATAAGAATGACTTTTGAAAAATTTATAGATATGTCAACTTGAATTTTGGTAATAATTATTAAATATATTTTAGGATAAAGTTATTAGATGTACATTGTTAGGAGATCACATACAACTGGATTTATAGTAAAAATGTGATTATAAACTTATTAATTGGTATAAAAAATTAATATATTTTTAAAAAAAATTCATATCTTTTAGTATAAGAATAGTTCTTGAAAATATATACAGATACGTCACCTTGAATTTTGGTGATTAAGCTTAAATAATTTTAGGATGACGTTTCTAGATGTACATTGTTAAGAGATCACATACAAAATTGACGAAAAGATCTATTACAAAAGGATTATAAAAAGAACTCAATAATATTTCTGACGAAATATATTCAAGTGATAATTCGTCAATTCTTACACTATTTAACAAAACATCATATGTGTTAAGTCTAATTCCATTAGAAGGAAGAGAACAATTATCGATAGCTATTTCAATTACGAGTATTTATATTAACTTGAGCAGCATATAATAATAGATAAGGATTTTATTGAATCAAACTTCCATCACCGTGATTAAATTAGGTAGATTATATTTTCTTAAATGATCATTACCGATAGATTGCAAATTTACTATTTTCTCTTCTTTGTCTATGTAACAATTTTAAATTTTGAGTTAAGAATTTTATTCTTTCAAATTCTTTTAGGGTAGAACCTTCCCGAACATTTATGGTCATTTATTTTGTCACTCTATTACCTTGACATTATGAATGATCTTTTGTAATTGTGTAAGTACGTATTTATATTAATATATATTAAATATAGAAGACATGGACTTGGACTTGGGGCTTGGGTTTGGATCGAAACTTAAAATAAATATTTTTTGTAAAGCTTAAATATTTGCTCTTTAAATAATAACATTTTTACAGACAAGAATAATATTTAAAGAAAGAAGGGTCATATCATATATATATATCTGTAATGCGATACAAACTGTACAAAATAGAACGAAATTAAAATGTCGTTGAGACATAATAACTGAAGATAGAGAAAATGATAGTTTATGTTCACTCAATAATAATATTGTGATCATCATTATTGAGAAATCTTTTCACAATATCTAGACATGGTTGCAAAACGGTATTCCTTCATGCTTCGTCAACAATTTCTTTTCTATCTCCTTTGAAAACATCAGTAGCAATAATATGATGCACCAACCGCATTTTCTCATTTATTAACCGTTGATTCTTGTCAAGTTGGTGACAATTTAATAAACGAGTATTACGCCTTGATATTAGCAATTGACGATTGAAGAAGCATCTTCTTTGATTCATCATCTTCGTCTATATTTGTTTCTTCTCTGAAATATATGTCCATTTTTGGGACATCACTGGACCGTCGGATTCCTTTGGTGTAATCTGCATCTGGAATGAAAATCTGCCGCACCTCATTCACTAGCCCTACATGCAATATAAATTTAAAGAAGAGTTTTATTTAGTGGAACTTAGATTTGATAACCAAAAATATTATCTTGAAAATTATATAAGAGAAGTTTTTAGCTAGATGCATGATTATATATTGATTGATACATAAAATAATTACAAAAATTACTTGTATTGACCATTTGATCAACCCTCAGGTCAACTCTACGGTTCAAGACTGATTACTCTAAATTAATCCAAATAAACCAAGTATCATACTTATATTTGAACATGAACACATGGTCATCCACAAGTTTTTCAATATACGAATTTGACCCTCCAAAAATAATTGGAACACGTTTAGTCTTGAAAAAAATTTCTATGTAGATAATAGCTTGCAAACAAAAATCTTCAGCTGTGAAGTCGGAGTCTGGCTCAATTTCACCTAAGAAAATGTGATCAAATTAAGTTTCTTAGAATTGGAATAAATAAACTTTTAACAGTAAAGTATATTTTCCACTAGAATCTACAATTACTACTATTAAATTATCTAGGTAGTCATTTGATATAAATATTGTTAGAAATAAAAACATATACCTAGCAAATAGTGTCGTACACCTTGTTTCTGTGTTATCTTGTTCATAACAATTTCAAGTCCCTTAAGTTGCCAATCCGTGTTTAAAACAGAGTTACTGATTCTAATAAACTTTGCAGAAACACGAAGTAACCAAAGTTTTAATGAACCAGTAAGAACAAAAGAACATAAATTAATTCAGAACAACTAAAATCTGTAAAATATACCATAATCTTGAAAAAGACAAAATGGAAAAGATCAAGCCCACTGAATGCACAGTGTCCCATAAGGAAATTATTCCCCTCTAGTATCCGAAGTTTAATTCGGAATATGTCCTCCCAGGATAGAATGATCTCAATCACTAGTGTATTGATACCCAAAACTCTAGTGTCAGCGTACCACTAAACAACACTAAAGTACATGAAAAACTTTGTGCAGAAGAAGAAGAAGAAATTAGAAAAATTCATAAGGAACAAATCTGAAGAATCAATGTATTTATAGGCAAGAGGAACTAGTTTCGAAAGGTTGCAACCCTTTCAGAATCCACACAACCATTCATGAAAGTTTGCAACCTTTCAAATGGTCATGGTTGTTCCTGAAAGGTGCAACCTTTCAGAACAGTCACTTCCAACGGCGGGATAATTAAAACAAACTTTATCCAAAAAATAATCTCTCGATCGATCATTTTCCAAGGCCAAAGCCAAAGTCGAAACAGAAGTCGAGCCGAGCGAGCAACGACGATGACGGCGCGAGGGGGTCCCTCTTTCCAACCCTTTTAACAATTAATAGGAGTGTTTCTATATTTAAACTCTTCTATTTTTCTTTCCTCCACTGATGAGGGAGAAATGCCTTTTCACTAAAGCATAAGAGGACATTTCTGTTGAGTATGCTTTTAGTTACTGCAGTCATTTTTTAAAATAATAAGCTACCTAGTTTTAGGATGAATTTGAATTTTAAATATTTGTTAGGTTGTTTTAGTTGTTGAGATTATTTAGTTTTTTTAAATTCTTGTTATGCAGATTTTCTGCATATTATGTTATCAAGTTGGCTATTTAAAGCCCTATTATGATTAATAAAAATTTAGAGACATTTTCAATCATTTTATTGCTGCCCCACTTTTAAAACAAAACACCAACAGTGGTATCAAGAGCTTCATTGATCTTAAGGAATCTGTGAAATCTTCCAAAAACTACCATACATTTTTAACCCGTAAGGGCTACCTTTTTAACCCATCAGGGCTACCCATTTTAACCCATCAGGGCTACCTTTTCAACCAGTGCATTTTTTCGACGCACAGGCTTTTCTAAACCAATTTTTTAAACCAAGATAATGGCAAGCAGCAGTCTCTCTTTGAATGCCCCAAAAATTTTCACTGGTGAAAACTATCAGATTTGGTCAGTGAAAATGAAATCCTATCTTGAAGCCTATGATCTGTGGGAAGTTGTAATGGAAGATGTACCCTTACAACCTCTCCCGGCAAATCCTACCCTTGCTCAAATTAATCTCATTCAGATGAAAAAATCAAAAAATTCAAAGCCAAAACTGTAATTCAAAATTCAGTTGCGGACTCGATTTTTTCTAAAATCATTACTTGTGAGACGGCAAAAGAAGCTTGGGAAAAATTGAAAAAAGATATCAAGGAAGTGACCGAGTCAGGCAAATGCAAATTTTGAATTTGAAAAGAGATTTTGAATCTCTTAGGATGCAAGAGGATGAAACTATTATTAAGTATTCTGACAAGATTTCTTTTATCCTTAATAAAATCAGGTTGCTTGGTGAGGATTTCAAAGATGACAGAATAGTAGAAAAAATTCTTGTGACAATTCCAGAGAGATTCGAATCTAAAATTTCATCTCTGGAAGAGTCTAAAGATCTCTCTACTATTTCTGTTGAAGAACTAATAAGTGCTCTTCAAGCACAAGAACAAAGAAGAGCCTTCAGGCAAGATAATGTTACTGAGGGTGCCTTTTTATGCACAAAACAGAAAAGAAAAAGATAATTATCCTCTTTGCAAATACTGCAAAAGAAAAACGCACTTGGAAAAATTTTGTTGGTGGAGACCGGATGCAATATGTGGAAATTGCAAACAAGCCGGTCATGTTACAAAAGTTTGCAAGCTTAAGAACAATCTTCAAGCACAAGTTGTAGAAGCAGAAATCGAGGAGGAGCAACTTTTTTAAATTGCAGTATCTAAAGCAAAGGAGTAGTGTTGAGTATGCTTTTAGTTACTGCAGTCATTTTTTAAAATAATAAGCTACCTAGTTTTAGGATGAATTTGAATTTTAAATATTTGTTAGGTTGTTTTAGTTGTTGAGATTATTTAGTTTTTTTAAATTCTTGTTATGCAAATTTTCTGCATATTATGTTATCAAGTTGGCTATTTAAAGCCCTACTATGATTAATAAAAATTTAGAGACATTTTCAATCATTTTATTGCTGCCCCACTTTTAAAACAAAACACCAACAATTTCAAGTTCCCAACTTTCCAAGTTCCTCTCTTTTCATCTTGCCTACATTCTCCATTAACTCTTGCTATATACCCAACATCTTATATACTTGCATTTTGTCCGAGTTAATTATTTCTCCTCGAAAATGGATGGCAAGGTCAACAGAGAGACAGGATTTTCCCGTTCCTGTTGCTCCCATTGTGAACACCACTTTCTTCTTGTTGAACTTGTTATTGTTGATGAAAGTATTCATTTTAGCCACACATTCAATGAAATAAAAATAATAATTAGTTTACAATAGTAAATAATCTCATGAAAACCACTCATGCATATTGTTAGACATTAAAAAATCTTGTAAATATAAAGTTAATAAGTAGAAACCTTGCTTCAGATGGAATATACTATGTAAAAAAATAAAATAAATCTTGATGGTGGCAATGAAAGACATGTCATTCAGCTTTTATAGTAAAATCTATTTGTGGACTTATTAATTGACATACCATATTCAGAATTCTTGATATCTTTTAGTATAAGAATGACTTTTAAAATTTTTATAGATATGTCAACTTGAATTTTGGTAATTATTATTAAATATATTTTAGGATAAAGTTATTAGATGGACATTGTTAGGAGATCACATACAACTGGACTTTTATAGTAAAATTGTGATTATAAACTTATTAATTGGTATAACAAATTTAAAAAAAGTGTATATATATATACATATACGTCACCTTGAATTTTGGTGATAAAGCTTATATAATTTTAGGATGATGTATCTAGATGTGCATTGTTATGAGATCACATACAAAATTGACGAAAAGATCGATTACAAAAGGATTGTAAAAAGAACTCAATAATATTTCTGACGGAATATATTCAAGTGGTAATGCGTCAATTCTTACACTATTTAACGACACGTCATAAGTGTCAAGTCTAATTCCATTAGAGGGAAGGGAACAATTATCGATAACTATTTCAATTACGAGTATTTTTATTAACTTGTGCAGCATATAATAATAGATAAATATTTTATTGAATCAAGCTTCCATCACCGTGATTGAATTAGGTAGAATATATTTCCTTAAATGATCATTACCGATAGATTGCAAATTTACTATTTTCTCTTCTTTGTCGATGGAACAATTTTAAATTTTGAGTTAACAATTCTATTCTTTCAAATTCTTTTAGGGTAGAATCTTCCTGAACATTTATGGTCATTTAATTTCTAACTCTATTACCTTGACATTATGAATGATCTCATGTAATTGTGTAAGTACGTATTTATATTAATATATATTAAATATAGAATACTTGGACTTGGACTTAGGGCTTTGGATTGGATCCGAACTTAAAATAAATAATTTTTATAAAGCTTAAATATTTTCTTTATAAATAACAATGTTTTTACAGTTAAGAATAATATCTATAGAAAGAAGAGTCATATCATATATATCTGTAATGCCATACAAACTGTACAAAATAGAACGAAATTAAAATGTCGTTGAGACATAATAACTGAAGATAGAGATAATGATAGTTTATGTTCACTCAATAATAATATTGTGATCATCACTATTGAGAAATCTTTTCACAATATCTAGACATGGTTGCAAAACTGTATTCCTTCATGCTTCGTCAACAATTTCTTTTCTATCTCCTTTGAAAACATCAGTAGAAATAATATGATGCACCAACCACATTTTGTCATTTATTAACCGTTGATTCTTGTCAAGTTGGTGACAAATTAATAAACGAGTATTACGGTTGATATTAGCTATTGACAATTGAAGAAGCATCTTCTTTGATTCATCATCTTCATCTATATTTGTTTCTTCTCTTAAATATTTGGCCATTTCAGGGACACCAATGGACCGTCGGATTCCTTTGGTGTAATCTACATCTGGAATGAAAATCTGTCACACCTCATCCACTAGCCCTACATGCAACATAAATTTAAAGAAGAGTTTTATTTATTGGAACATAGATAACCAAAAATATTATTAAGAAAATTATACAAGAAAAGTTTTTAACTAGATGTATGATTATATCTTGATTTGTACATAAAACAATTAAAAAAATTACCTGCATTAACCATTTGATCAATCCTCATGTCAACTCTACGGTTCAAAAGTGATTTCTCTACATCAATCCAAAAAAAATAAGTATCATACTTATATTTGAACATGAACAAGGGTCTTCCATAAGTTTTTTAGTACACGAATTTGACCCTCCAACAATAATGGAAACACGCTGAGTCTTCAAAAAGTTTTCTATGTAGACAATAGCTTGCAAAAAAAATCTTCAGCTGTGAAGTCGGAATCTGGCTCAATTTCACCCAAGAAAATGTGATCAAATTAACTTTCTTAGAATTGGAATAAATAATTTTTTAATAGTAAAGTATATTTTCCACTAGAATCTATAATTACTACTATTAAATATATAGGTAGTCATTTGATATAAATATTGTTGGAAATAAATATATATATACCTAACAAATAGTGTCGTACACCTTGTTTCTCAGTGTGTGTGATCTTGTTTGTAACAATTTCAGTCCCTTATATACTTGCATTTTGTCTCGATTGATTATTTCTCTTTGAAAATGGGTGGCAAGGTCAACAAAGAGACATGATTTTCCCGTTCCTATTGCTCCCATTACGAACACCACTTTCTTCTTGTTGAACTTGCTATTGTTGATGAAATTATTCATTTTAGCTACACATAAAATAAAATAATAATAGTAATTAGTTTACAATACTAAATAATCTCATGAAAAATCACTCATGCATACACTCAGAGATTAAAAAATCTTGTAAATATAAAGTTAATAAGTAGAAATCTTGTTTAAGATGGAATATACTATGTGAAAAAAAAAATATTTTTCTTGACGGTGGCTATGAAAGAAATTGCATTCAGCTTTTATACAAAAATCTGTTTGTGGACTTATTAATTTACATACCACATTCAAAATTACTGATATTTTTTAGGATAAGAATGTCTTTTGAAAAATTTATAGATATATCAACTTGAATTTTGGTAATTATTATTAAATATATTTTAAGATAAAGTTATTAGATGTATATTGGTAGGAGATCATAGACAACTCGGACTTTATAGTAAAAATGTGATTATAAACTTATTAATTGGTATACAAAATAAAAACGAATATGTATATATATATATATATATATATATAATTCATATCTTTTAGGATAAGAATAGTTCGTGAAAAAATATACAGATACCTCACCTTGAATTTTGGTGATGAAGCTTAAATAATTTTAGGATGACGTTTCTAGATTTACATTGTTATGAGATCACATACAGAATTGACGAAAAGATCGATTACAAAAGAATTGTAAAAGAACTCAATAATATTTTTAATAGAATATATTCAAGTGATAATGCGTCAATTCTTACACTGTTTAACAACACGTCATAAGTGTCAAGTCTAATTCCATTAGAGGGAAGGGAACATTTATCGATAACTATTTCAATTACGAATATTTCTATTAACTTGTGCAGCATAAAATTGTAATATCTCGCAACTAGAAGGAAGTTTAAAATCTGGTAATAGTTATTATTTTTGGAAAGTATAAGGAAAGCTGGAAAATTGCAAGTAAGTTAAAGTTGAATTTTAGTCAACTTCAGACGGCCATAACTAATAGCTCAGGATGAGTTAGGTGTAGTTCCAGATATGTATGGGAATCTCTTGGAATGATCTTTCCAACGCCTCCAAGTATGTGCGTTTTCGAGTTCGTATGAACAAGTTATGCACTTTGGAAGCTGGGTTGTTAGATTAAGGAAGTGTTCAATCCGGAAATATAAGGGGTATTTTAGTCGTTTCACTGCACTATTATTTTAATCCGAATTTAGGAGCTTAATATCGGTCAATTCAGAACTTAGTCAGTCTTAGAACTTGGGATTTCATGCTAGGGCTAAGGAGAAACGAGAAGTGAAAAGAAGAAGGAGAAAATGGCAAATTCATCAAGATCGATCAAGGAACTTGGTGTTTCGCCAAGGATTTACTTCTATCAGGTATACGAGGCTCTCATAACATTGGGATCGTTCTCCCACGTGCCAAGCATATTTATTTCAGTTTGGCTTCGTCCTAAAAGCATTTGAATATTGATGAACTTGATACCTATTCTTTAATTCATATATTGTTCTTGAATTTGACTGAGTTGGGAAGTTCCTGAGTTCGTTATGTCGCATTATAGGGTTGTTTCGAGTTAGGTTCTTAGGTACATTTGTTGGGTATCTGTATCTAAAAGTAATTTGAGAAAAAGAATCGAGTTTGGGTGAATCGGGGTTGGAAAACGAAGTGGAATTTTTTTCGAACGAAATTAAGAGGTGGCCGCGCGTCGCGCGCCTAGTGCCCAGATTTGATCATTTCAGCTTCGCGTTGCGGAACCGACACGAGGTGCTCTGCCTCAAAAGACGTTTTATGAACCAAAATTAAATTATGCCTCCGCGTCGCGAACCCATTTTCAAATATTTATTTTTTGTCTTTTCTCATGTTTAACTATCTAGAATCATTCCTAAACATCATGAGATCTTTCCAGTCATAAATCTTAATCCTTGAATCCATAATTCCATTCAAGGATCAGTTAAGAGTCAAGTCCAGAGAAGTTAAGGTCAAAGTCAAGAGAAGTCAAGAGTCAAGTTAAGATGAATTCTAAAGTTTTTCAAAAGCCTTTCACAAACGTTTTTAACTTGTTTTAAGACTTAAGCTTCGAGTTCAGTAAGGATGTAAAGTTGAAGTTCTTTTATTCAAAGAAGTATATGGGATTATGTATTCCCAAAGAGATTTAAAATGTTTTCACATGTAAATAAGAGCGGAAACTAAGATTTTCAAAGAGCCTTCGGGCTAGTTTTCAGAGAATGTAACTACTTTCTAAATGAAGCAAGAGGGGAAACTTTGATTTCCAAGATAGCCTTTGAGCTAAGTTTTTGAGCACTAATCTAAAATCACAGAAGAAGTATGTTTTTAAAACATAAGAGCAAGTATATTTTGGGAGTAGTATTGAGCACCGAATTAGGGACGAGCATGAGTTTAGATAACTCACGTCACCATAGAACCATGTAGCCACCATGGGTAGAAAAGGGTCATACTTTTTAGATGAATCCTTTTCGCAATAGACTAGTGGATCCATTAAGCAGTTTAGGTCCTATGCCTTTGTCCAGGTATAGGATGCGCTAGCAGCGTGAGGTAGATCGCTGTATCATCACTATAGCTCTTATGTGATGGTTGTCGGTTAGAGAAACTCCCACATATATTATTGTATTTTTGCATACATTTCAGAGTTATGTTGTATCCTTGTATATACACATAGTTGACATCATGTTTTTAAACAACTTTTATTTACATTGCACTTGTTTTAAACTGGTTTATATTAAAATGAATTCAGTTAAGTATTCATTAGTTGAGAAAAGCCAAGGTAAGTGTTTCTTTCAGGTTCCTTTTCAAGCCTATGTTGTTTTAGCATTCCAACTCGCATACTCGTACATTCAATATACTGATGCCAGTTGGCCTGCATCGTCTTATGATGCAGACACAGGTAACTAGGATTGGTATTCCGGCGCATCGTTAATCCAGTGAGCAGTTCAGAGTCTGTTGGTGAGCCTCCTTGCATTCCGGAGGATCTATTTCATTGTTTTCTAGTGTAGTACATTAGGATGTTGTGGGGTTTGTCCCAATATCTCTCTCTGTTGTTATTAGAGGCTTCATAGACAGATAGATGCTAGTTCTTTAGTCTTTTCATTGTCATTATTCCATGTTGGGACTTGAGTTTGCCTTAATGGCCAATTGAATGTTCCTTTATAACATTCCAATTTATTATATGAACTTATATTTGTTGAGTTAGTCTTCCGCTGAGTTAAGTAAGCCAGGACAAGGGTTCTCTTGGGGCTAGCAATGGTCTTCTAGTGCCAGTCCCGCCCAGGGTGTAGACTCGGGGTGTGACAAAATTGGTATCAGCGCACAGAGTTCAAGTGTCCTAAGGAGTCTATGAAGCCGTGTCTGTAGAGTGTTATTTATCGGTATGAAGTGCATCTATAATTGGGAGGGTGCAACATTTAGGAATTCCTTCACTTTTTTCACATTCTTTTCGTTCGTTA
Organism: Solanum tuberosum; assembly: GCF_000226075.1. Taxonomy (NCBI): domain Eukaryota; kingdom Viridiplantae; phylum Streptophyta; class Magnoliopsida; order Solanales; family Solanaceae; genus Solanum; species Solanum tuberosum. The sequence continues at coordinate 526,112 of NW_006239234.1, forward strand.
GAGTTTATCTCTAAAAAGTTTTCCTTTAATTCGTGCTTGCGCGTATTTTCAAATAATCATGCCTCCACGAAGAGCTGTCAGAGGTCGTCCTACGAGATGCAATGTTGAACCACAAGAGCAAGAGTTACCCAATGCACCTGAAGTACAACCGCAAGGTGAAGTCACCAATGCTGAGTTCTGTGAGGCTATCCGGATGTTGAGTCAAGCTGTGACTAACCAGGTTCGTCAGCAAAGAGGAGCTCGACAAGAAGAGGCTGACACTTCGAGGATTCGTGATTTCTTGAGGATGCATCCTCCAAGTTTCACTGGTTCGAGCTCTACTGAGGATCCAGAAAACTTCACTGAGGAACTGAAGAAGGTTTTCGAGGTGATGCATATTGCTGATACTGCGAGAGTTGAGCTAGTTGCATATCAGATGAAAAATGTTGCTAGGACTTGGTTTGATCAGCGAAAAGGGGTAGAGCTGAGGATGCACCCTTTACAAGTTGGGCATGTTTTGAAGAGGCTCTCTTGGGCCATTTCTCTTCTCGAGATTTGAAAGAGGCTAAGGTACAGGAATTTCTAACACTTAAGCAGGATTCTCTAAACGTTCATGAATATGGGTTGAAGTTCACCCAACTATCCCGATATGCTCCGGAGATGGTTAAGGACATGCCGAGGTGAATGAGCTTGTTTGTTGCTGGGTTGGGCCGTCTATCAAGCAAAGAGGGCCGGGCAACAATGCTTATTGGAGACGTGGACATTTCAAGGTTGATGGTTTATGTGCAGCAGGTAGAAGAAGAGAGGCTGAGAGATAGAGAGGAGTTCAAGAGCAAGAGGGCGAAGACAGGGAATGAGTCCGGGCAGCAGAAGAGTAATGCCAACTGGTCATCTTTCCAACTGCTAGTGCACCTGCACCTAAGAACAAGGGTGAGTACTATGGTTAGAATTCTAGAGCTAAGCTTGCCTATTCTCAGGGATGTGTGGCGCAAGGGGGTTGTAAGCCTCCTGCCTGTGCCAAGTGTGGTAGGAACCACTCAGGTATTTGTCGTGAAGGCTCCACTGGTTGTTTCAAGTGTGGTCAGACTGGGCATTTCATGCGAAAGTGTCCAAAGAACAACCAGGGAAATGATAATGGGGGCTATAAAGCCCAGTCTTCTTCAGTTGCTCCATCAGACAGAGCTGCACCTAGAGGGACTACTTCCGGTACTGGTGGGGGAACAAACCGCTTGTATGCTATGAACAGTCGCCAATAGCAAGAGGATTCACCAGATGTTGTCACTAGTATGATTCAAGTCTTTGAATTTACTGTTTATGCTTTGTTAGACCCAGGAGCGAGTTTATATTTTATAACTCCTTATGTTGCTATGAACTTTGATGTTATTCCTGAGCAACTTAGTGAACCATTCAGCGTTTCTACACCTATTGGTGAGTCTATTCTAGCAGAGAGAGTCTATCGTGATTGTCCTGTTTCTGTCAATCACAAGAGTACCATGGCTGATTTAACTGAGTTAGACATGGTATATTTTGATGTCATTCTTGGTATGGACTGGCTTCATGCCTGTTATTCCTTAGTTGATTGTAGAACTCGAGTAGTCAAGTTTCAGTTTCCAAATGAGCCAGTCTTAGAGTGGAAAAGCAGTTCAACAGTGCCTAAGGGTCGTTTTATTTCGTACCTTAAGGCAAGAAAGTTTGTTTCTAAGGGGTGTGTCTATCACTTAGTCCGAGTTAATGACTCAAGTGTTGAGGTACCTCTTATTCAGTCAGTTCCAGTAGTGAAAGAGTTTCCAGAAGTCTTTCTAGATGATCTTCCCGGAGTCCCTCCTGAGAGAGAGATAGACTTCCGTATAGATCTTCTTCCAGATACTCATCCGATAGCTATTCCGCCATATAGAATAGCACCAGTAGAGTTGAAAGAGCTTAAAGAGAAGTTGAAAGATTTGCTAGATAAGGGTTTCATTCAACCAAGTGTCTCACCTTGGGGTGCTCCAGTATTGTTTGTGAGTAAGAAAAATGGTTCCCTTAGGATGTGTATAGATTACCATCAGTTGAACAAGGTTACCATCAAGAATAAGTATCCTCTTCCGAGGATTGATGATCATTTCGATCAGCTTCAGGGTACTTCATGTTTCTCAAAAATTGACCTCAGATCAGGTTACCATCAGTTGAAAGTAAGGGAATGTGACATTCCAAAGACAGCATTCAGGACCTGTTATGGTCATTATGAGTTTTTGGTCATGTTGTTTGGTTTAACTAATGCACCAGCAACGTTCATGGACCTTATGAATTGAGTCTTCAAACCTTATTTAGATATATTTGTTATCGTTTTCATTGATGACATACTAATCTATTCAAGGAATAAAGAGGATCATGCTAGCCATCTCAGAATAGTTCTGCAAAGTTTGAAAGATAAAGAGTTATACGCCAAGTTCTCTAAGTGTGAGTTTTGGCTTGAGTCTGTGGCATTCTTGGGCCACACAGTTTCTGGTGATGGAATTAAAGTTGATACTTAGAAAATTGAAGCAGTGCAGAATTGGCCTAGACCCACATCTCCAACTGATATTAGGAGTTTCTTGGGTTTGGCTGGTTATTATAAAAGGTTTGTAGAGGGGTTCTCGTCTATTTCATCCCTTTTAAAGAAGTTAATTCAGAAGATAATGAAATTTAAATGGTCTGAAGCATGTGAGAAAAACTTTCAAGAATTGAAGAAGAGGTTGACTACTGCCCCAGTTTTGACCTTATCGGAAGGTACTCAAGGTTTTGTGGTGTATTGTGATGCATCTAGAGTTGGTTTGGGTTGTATCTTAATGCTGAATGACAAAGTTATAGTTTATGCCTCCAGACAGTTGAAAGTTCATGAGAAGAACTACCGAACCCATGACTTAGAGTAGGCTGCTGTAGTATTTTCTTTGAAGATATGGCGTCATTATTTGTATGGTTTTCATGTTGATGTATTCACTGATCACAAGAGTCTTCAATATGTGTTCACTCAGAAAGAGCTTAATCTCACACAAAGGAGGTTGTTAGAGTTACTCAAAGACTATGACATGAGTATTCTTTATCACCCAGGTAAGACTAATGTTGTTGCGGATGCCTTGAGCAGGTTGTCTATGGGTAGTACTGCCCATGTTGATGAAGAAAAGAGAGAGTTGGCGAAAGATGTGCATAGACTTGCACACTTAGGAGTCCGACTTATGGATTCCACAGAAGGAGGAATAGTGGTGACGAATGGGGCTGAATCGTCACTAGTGTCAGAAGTGAAGAAAAGCAAGACCAAGATCCCATTTTGCTAGACTTAAAGGCAAATGGTCATAAGCAAAGAGTATTAGCTATCAAAGAAGGGGGAGATGGTGTATTGAGATATCAAGGTAGATTATGCGTAGCTATGGTGGATGGACTCCAAGAGAGGATCATGGAGAAAGCTCATAGCTCCAGATATATCATTCATCCGGGTTCCACAAAGATGTATTGCGATTTGAGAGAAGTGTATTGGTGGAATGACATGAAGAAGGGCATTGAAGAGTTTGTTGCTAAGTGTCCAAATTGTCAGCGAGTGAAAGTTGAGCAACAAAGGCCCGGTGGTTTGGCGCAGATTATAGAACTTCCATAATGGAAGTGGGAGATGATAAATATGGACTTCATCACAGGTTTACCTAGGTCTCGTAGACAACATGATTCTATTTGGGTGATTGTCAACAGAATG
>NW_006239234.1:538540-601740 GCF_000226075.1 Solanum tuberosum
AAGAGTTTGTTGCTAAGTGTCCAAATTGTCAGCGAGTGAAAGTTGAGCAACAAAGGCCCGGTGGTTTGGCGCAGATTATAGAACTTCCATAATGGAAGTGGGAGATGATAAATATGGACTTCATCACAGGTTTACCTAGGTCTCGTAGACAACATGATTCTATTTGGGTGATTGTCGACAAAATGACAAAATCAGCCCATTTTCAGCCAGTAAAGACTACCCATTCAGCAGAAGATTATGCTAGGTTATATATTCAAGAAATGGTAAGACTTCATGGAGTCCCAGTCTCCATTATTTCAGATAGAGGTGCACAATTTACTGCACAGTTCTAGAAATCTTTTCAGAAAGGTTTGGGTTCGAAAGTGAACTTAAGTACTGCCTTTCATCCTCAGACTGATGGGGCAAGCAGAGTGCACTATTTAGACCTTAGGGGATATGTTGAAAGCTTGTGTGATTGATTTCAAAGGGAATTGGGATGATCACCTACCTCTCATTGAGTTTGCTTACAACAATAGTTATCACTCTAGCATCCAAATGGCTCCTTATGAAGCTCTTTATGGGAGAAGATGCAGATCTCATATTGGATGGTTTGAAGCTTGTCAAGCAGGGTTGATAGGACCAGATTTAGTTTACCAAGCTATGGAAAAGGTGAAAGTGATTCAAGAAAGGGTGAAAACGGCACAGAGTTGTCAAAAATCCTACACTGATGTTAGGAGAGAGGCGTTAGAGTTAGAAGTAGATGATTGGGTATATTTGAAAGTTTCACCCATGAACGGAGTTATGAGGTTTGGTAAGAAAGGGAAGCTTAGTCCCCGGTATATGGGACTTTATCCAATATCCAAAAGGATTGACAATGTAGCTTATGAGTTAGAGCTACCACAAGAGTTGGCAGCGGTTAATCCAGTATTTCACATCTCAATGTTGAAGAAATGCATGGGAAATCCTTCATTGATCATATCAACTGAAAATATTGAGATCAAGGATAACTTATCTTATGAGGAGATTCTGGTTCAGATTGTAGATCACCAAGTTCGCAAGTTGAGAACAAAGGAGGTTTCGTTAGTCAAAGTCCTTTGGAAGAACCAATTTGTTGAGGAAGCTACTTGGGAAGCTGAGGAGGATATCCACATCTCTTTGAATCCGAAGAAAATGCAGACCAAGGTACTAATTTTCTTTTAGTACTATCTAGATTATGAGTAAGAATGTTGTTTGTTTGAATTTGCTTGTTGGGTGTTTGAACTTGATGTTACTACCCTTAGCTTATTAAGAGTAAATCTCATTCGAGGGCGAATGTTCCCAAGGGGTAGATATTGTAACATCTCACAACTAGAAAGAACTAGAAGGAAGTTTAAAATCTGGATATAATTTTTTTCTTCCGAAAGTATAAGGAAATCTGGAAAATTGCAAGTAAGTTAAAGATGAATTTTGGTCAACTTCATATGGCCATAACTAATAGCTCAGGATGAGTTATGTATATAGTTGGTAAGCTCTTGGAATAATCTTTCCAACGCCGCCAAGTATGCGCGATTCCGAGTTCGTATGAGCAAGTTATGCCCTTTGGAAGTTGGGTTGTTAGATTAAGGAAGTGTCCAATCCGGAAATATAAGGGGTATTTTAGTCTTTTCACAGCCCTATTATTTTAATCCAATTTTATGAGCTTAATATGGGTCAATTCAGAAATTAGTCAGTTTTAGTAATTGGGATTTCACGCTAGGGATAAATAGAAAGGAAAAGAGAAAAGAAGAAGGAGAAAAGGGCAAATTCATCAAGATCAATCAAAGAACTTGGTGTTTCGCGAAGGATTTACTTCTATCAGGTATGTGACGCTCTCAGAACGTTGGGATCGTTCTCCCAAGCGCCAAGTATATTTATTTTAGTTTGGATGCGTCCTAGAAGCATTTGAATATTGATGAAGTTGATACCTATTCTTGAATTCATATATTGTTCTTGAATTTGACTGAGTTGGGAAGTTCCTGAGTTCGTTATGTCGCATTATAGGGTTGTTTCAATTAAGGTTCTTAGGTACATTTGTTGGGTATTTGTATATAAAAGTAATTTGAGAAAAAGAATCGAGTTTGGGTGAATTGGGTTTGGAAAACGAAGAGGAAATTTCGTCGGACGAAATGAAGAGGTGGTCGCGTGTTGCGCGCCTAGTACCCAGATTTGATCCTTTCAACTTCATGTCACGGAGCTGACATGAGGTGTTCTGCCTCAAAAGACATTTTTGGAACCAAAATTATATTATCCCTCCGCGTCGCAGACCCATCTTCAAATATTAATTTTTGGTCTTTTCTCATGTTTAACTATCTAGAATCATTCCTAAACATCATGAGATCTTTCGAGTCATAAATCTTAATCCTTGAATCCATAATTCAATTCAAGGATCAGTTAAGAGTCAAGTCAAGAGAAGTTAATGTCAAAGTCAAGAGAAGTCAAGAGTCAAGTTAAGCTGAGTTCTTAAAGTTTTTCAAAAGTCTTTCCCAAATGTTTTAACTTTCTTTAAGACTAAAGCTTCGAGTTCAGTAAGGATGTAAAGTTGAAGTTCTTTTCTTCAAAGAATTATATGGGGACTATGTATTCCCAAAGAGATTTAAAATGTTTTCACATTTAAATAAGAGTGGAAACTGAGATTTCCAAAGAGCCTTCGGGCTAGTTTTCAGAAAAAGTAATCGCTTTCTAAATGAAGCAAGAGGGGAAACTTTGATTTCCAAGATAGCCTTTGAGCTAAGTTTTTGAGCACTAATCTCAAATCACAGAGGAAGTGTGTTTTTAAAACATAAGAGCCAGGTTATTTTGGGAGTAGTATTGAGCACCGAATTGGGGAAGAGAATGAATTTAGATAACTCACGTCACCATAGAACCATGTAGCCACCATGGGTATAAAAGGGTCATACTTTTTAGATGAATCCTTTTCGCAATAGACTAGTAGATCCATTAGGCAGTTCAGGTTCTATGCCTTTGGCCAGGTATAGGATGCGCTGGCAGCGTGAGGTAGATCGATGTATCATCACTATAGCTCTTATGTGATACTTGTCGGTTAGAGAAACTCCCACATAAGTTATTGTATTTTTACAGACATTTCACAGTTATGTTGTATCCTTGTCTATACACAGAGTTGACATCATGTTTTTAAACAGCTTTTCTTTATATTGCACTTGTTTTAAACTGCTTTATATTGAAATGAGTTCAGTTAATTATTCATGAGTTGAGAAGAGCCAAGGTAAGTGTTCTTTCAGATTCCCTTCCAAGCCTATGTTGTTTTAGCATTCCAACTCGCATACTCATACATTCAATGTACCGATGCCAGGTGGCCTGCATCGTCTTATGATGTAGACACATGTAACTAGGTTCGGCATTTCGGCGCATCGTTGATCCAGTGAGCAGTTCAGAGTCTGTTGGTGAGCCTCCTTGCATTCCGAATGATCCATTTCATTGTTTCCTAGTTTAGTTCATTAGGATGTTGTGGGGTTGGTCCCAACATCCCTTTTAGTTGTTATTAGAGGTTTCATAGACAGTCAAATGTTAGTTCTTTAGTATTTTCATTGTCATTATTCCATGTTGAGAATTGAGTATGCCTTCATGGCCAGTTGAATGTTTCTTTATAATATTCCAGTTTATTATATGAACTTATCTTTGTAGAGTTTAAGTCTTCCGCTAAGTTAAGTAAGCCAGGCCAAGGGTTCGCTTGGGGCCAACAATGGTCTTACAGTGCCAGTCCCGCCTAGGGTGTAGGCTCGGGGAGTGACAATAATAATAGATAAAGATTTTATTGAATCAAGCTTCCATCACCATGATTGAAGTAGGTAGAATACATTTACTGAAATGATCATTACCGATAGATTGCAAATTTACTATTTCCTTTTCTTTGTCTATGAAACAATTCTAAATTTTGAGTTAAGAGTTCTATTCTTTCAAATTCTTTTAGGGTAGAATCATCCCGAATATTTATGGTCATTTATTTTCTCACTCTATTACTTAACATTATGAAAGATCTCATGTAATTGTGTAAGTACGTACTTATATTAATATATATTAAATATAGAAGACTTGGACTTGGACTTGTTGGGCTGGGATCGGAACTTAAAATAAATATTTCTTTATAAATCTTAAATATTTGCTCTAAAATTAACAATGTTTTTACAGACAAGAATAATATATAGAAAGAAGGCTCATATCATATATATATATATCTGTAATGCTATACAAACTGTACTAAATAGGTCAAAATTAAAGTGTCGAAGAGACAAAATAACTCAAGATAGAGATAATGAGAGTTTATGTTCACTCAATAATAATATTGTGATCATCACTTTTGATAAGTCTTTTCACAATATCCAGGCATGGTTGCAAAACGGTATTCCTCCATGCTTCGTCAACAACTTCTTTTCTATCTCCTTCGAAAACATCAGTAGCAGTAATATGATGTACCAACCACATTTTCTCATTTATTAACCGTTGAATCTTGTCAAGTTTGTGACAAATTAATAAACAAGTACTACACTTGATATTAACAATTATAGATTGAAGAAGCATCTTCTTTGGTTCATCATCAGATTCCTTTGGTGTAATCTGCATCTGGAATGACAATATGTCGCACCTCATCCACTAGCCCTGCATGCAATATAAACTTAAAGAATAGTTTATTTAGTGGAACATAGATTTGATAACCAAATATATTATTAAGAAAATTATACAAGAAAAGTTTTTAGCTAGATGCATGATTATATCTTGATTGGTACATAAAACAATTACAAAAATTACTTGCATTGACCATTTGATCAACCCTCATGTCAACTCTACGGTTCAAGACTGATTGCTCTGCATCAATCCAAATAAAGCAAGTATCATACTTATATTTGAACATGAACACAGGATCTTCCACAAGTTTTTTTTCAATATACGAATTTGACCCTCCAAGAATAATTTGAACATGTCGAGTCTTCAAAAAATTTCTATGTAGACAATAGCTTGCAAACAAAAATCTTCAGCTGTGAAGTCGGAATCTGGCTCAATTTCACCTAAGAAATTGTGATAAAATTAACTTTCTCAGAATTGGAATAAATAATTTTTATAATAGTAAAGTATATTTTCCAATAGAATCTACAATTACTACTATTAAATTATCTATGTAGTTATTTGATATAATTATTGTTGGAAATAAATACATATACCTCACAAATAGTGTGGTACACTTTGTTTCTCAGTGTCTGTGATCTTGTTTGTAAAACTTTCTAGTCCCTTATATACTTGCATTTTGTCCGAGTTGATTATTTCTCCTCGAAAATGGGTGGCAAGGTCAACAGAGAGGCAGGATTTCCCGTTCCTGTTGCTCCCATTATGAACACCACTTTCCTCTTGTTGAACTTGATATTGTTGACTAAAGTATTCATTTTAACTACACATAAAATAAAATAAAAATTATAATTAGTTTACAATAGTAAATAATCTCATGAAAACCACTCATGTATACAGTTAGACATTAAAAAATCTTGTAAATATAAAGTTAATAATTAGAAACCTTTCTTGAGATGGAATATGCTATGGGAAAAAAAAATCTTGATGGTGTGTCACGACCCAACCCTCCGGATCGTGCGGGTACCAACTCTAACACCTAACTAGGAGAACCCTTTGCGGAAATTTATAGAAAACAGAAATAAATATAATACTATGATTTTATTAAAAATACCTTTAGACACACTTTTGGTTTACCTTGTAAAGTAATTTAAACAAACCCCATAAATCTAGTCTAAACAGGTACAAGAGCTACTAAGAGTACAACTGGACAAGATAAATAGAAGACACAGCTCGCACCATGCGGAAGGAAGAATAGAAGCTACTGGAGAATTTCTTCGTTTTCACCTAAGGAAACATCACCAACCTACATCCTAACTATGTCAAAAAGACATAGCTAGATTAGTATCAGTACAAATACACGTGCTGGTAGGCATCTTCGGTCAACCCGATGCCCATCACATAACATAAGAAACCAACTAGCAAGATAGTGAAATAAACCAATCTCTTCTCCACCTTTAACCTGTCATGAAATACCTCCAATATACACTAGTATTCTGACTACTAACATCCTTCTCCATCAACCTACGTACCCGGTACTTGATCAAAGCCTAACCATTCTATCACATAGAGAAATCTCCCAAATAAAACCACCAACATTTCAGACAACCGTTCACGTCATACCCCTACTCCCTCATCACATTACCCAACCATAGTCACATAATACATTGCATCAAGCTACTTTAACACTAAACCCAGTATTTCCACCCAAAGTGAAATACACTAAGCATATTTCATCACCCATGCTACTTCTACTTATCGTCATTACAACACACGGACAACCCTTACTATCCATTACTCACCCGTTGAACACTTTCCCTTCCACTCTATATCCAACAAGTGCAACATGTATAAGTCAATTCAACAATATACTAACATGCATATAATGAACATAACCCTACCATTGATTTACATAAATTACGTAGTAAGCACAGATTTACAAATACTCAATTCATAAAACCTAGCCTACCTGAGCGCAAAGCAGTTGCACAGACTTTTTGACTTCGTTCCGTTTTTACGGGGTTCGCGGCAGTGAATTTTGCCATGAATCCGCAAGATATCACCATCATAACGTTAGAATTCTTCTTCTCGTACCTTCCCAACCTTAGAGCATCTTTTCTAAGGTTTCTAGGGTGTTTTAAGACTTATTTAGGTATATTAGGAAGATGGAGAAAATAGTATTTCTCATAATTTACGTTATGTTCTTCTTATCCCATTCTGGTGCCAACTTACCCCACCCTGGCGATGCCGCCCTAGAAGCATATGTCCCAATGTGGCTGCATAATGGTCTAGATTTTCCCAGATTTTCATTTATCCTAAATACGAACGGTTCAGGTCATTACAATAGATAATAATTTACTCCTCGTTTGTCTCAGAACAACTAGTGTGAGAAAGTTATACGCCTTATTTCGACTTAATTTTACATTAAAGAATTGGTCTACTACGGAATCACGATGAATGACGACTTTCCAACTAATTGATCCAAGTAAACTACTATACCCAAGGACCAGAAGAAAAATTGAGGCAACACCCGAAGAAACGAAGAAATTTAAACTACACAATCTGGCCGCTAGGGCGGCACACCTTCCGCTGGAGCGGGGACGCTGTGGCGAGGAAAGAGTAAAGGGAGAAAAAGGGAAGACATTTTCCCATTTCTCCCTTGAAATCCCAAAAACTCCCCTAAATTCCTCTCGATAACTCTTCTCCGAATGTCAAAATTTTAGGTCATTTCACATTCCTTACGCCTTACACTTCATTACTTAACTAACGACGATTGCATGCTGATTAATGGATAGAAATAAATAGTTCTTGTGGTAGTTTATTTGAAATTGATGTAGGTTAGTAGTTTTGGTAGATAATTGAAGCATGGATACTTCCCTTACATCCCCAACGTTCCCACAACGTCCTGGACGGAAGGATTTCGTAACGATACGGGCAAATCGGTACAAAAATGGGTGGGGGAAGTTGAAGGGTCTCTTGGTGAAAAACTCAGATTTAGGCCTCATTTAGGAGTTATTTTGCAGAAAGAATTGCTTCTTTAATTTCTAGGGTAGTTAAATAAATCTGATCTTCTGAAATTCTATCGAAAATAGGGGTTTTGGGACGAAAAGGTGACATTGTCGTTCCTGGTGTTCATTCCTGATGAAGGCTGCTCTGGTGACCTTTAACCCGCTCTGGCGGCCTTCATAATCCCTCCAAGGTGGGATTATGGCCGCTGTGGACCGCTAGGCAGTGGCCTCAACCGTGAACACCCAAATTTCTCTTCCTTTATTTCCAGCCTTACACAGACTACTATCGTATCGCATTTCTAACTGATTTTCAACTTATTCCAGGCTCTCTAAAATGTAGGACAAAATGACGAACACTTACCTTTCATTTGGTTTCATGATGCCGCGAGCTGGGAGAGACATCACGACAACCGCAACACGGGGTTTTGTTGTGAGAGGGGTTTTGTGCTGCACAAGATAGAGGAGAAGGCGCCTGCATTTTATGCTCACCTGATGGACTTCAGATGTGCTCCACTAACTGAGGCTTCCCCAGATGCGAGTTCCACTTGGTTAAGGGAGTTTTATGCCATTCTTCCTACCATCCACTAGGATGACTCTTACCCTGTCATCCATGTCCAGGGAGTTGACATCACCCAGAATGCCACAGCTATTAATGAAGTATTAGAGTTGTCTATTGTTCCAAATGCGAAGTTCGAAGCCAAGCTAAGAGAGATGGATCTGGAGTGGTTGAGGGACACTCTGGTTGAGCGTACGTGCTGGGATCAGGTATACTGGGCTACTGCGGAGGGTATTACTAGCATGGATTGCTCACCCGATGCTAAGAGGTTGCTACACTTGCTGACCCGGAGGATCCGCCCGTTGGGCAACCGCACGGATGTGACATTTCCTCGGGCTCTTGTGGCGGTGTGTGCTATACAGGGCATCCTATTAAATATGGGGGCACAGATCATCTTACTATGGAAAATGTTCTACCGGGGCAACAAGAAGGCTTTCTTGCTATCGGGGCTTATTACTGCGCTCTGCAAGTGGGCGGGAGTGCCACTTTTCGACGCCGATGAGGTCCTTCTTATGGAACCCCCCTTTCACCCTCTTTTGGTCATACAGGGCTCTACTTCTAGGAGCAAGAAGAGGAGGACGGGCAGGGCTAGCAGTAGTAAGGCAGCCATGGATTCGAACGATGAGGACCCACTCTCAGGTGCACGGATCAAAGAGGATCTGCAGGCTGTCCGGAAGAGGATGGGGAACGCCTATGCCGGCTTTAATCTGGTTCCTCCCAGCACTGCCCTAGAGGTCGAGATGCTCCGTCGCCAGCTGCGCCAGGAGAGGAAGAAGAACATAGCGAGGGACTGTTTGATGATTCGGCTATGGAAGGTAGTAAAAATCATGTTTACCTGTATCACTCCCGGGTAGGAGATGCCCATAGCGAAGAAGGATGATTACGTTCAGTTTTCAGAGTTGGAGGAGGCCGTGACCGGCCTAGTGCTCCTGGAGGAGTTAGATTCCGACACCGACATATCTCCGTCGCAGGGTTCTTGAGTTGCTTTCTTCACCCTTCTCGAGCTTGTAAATTTTAGACGCTTTGTTTTTATCTTCCGACTCTCTTAATTTGTTGTAGCACATGAATGCTCGATTTTGCTGTTTGATGCATCCCTATATTTAAGTCACAATGTTTTATAATCTCTCTACTTCTTTTGTTGAACACTGTTTGGGGTTGCAGGGATTTGTTCGGATCCCATCTAGGGTCTTATCGGGTAGTTTTAGGAAAAACCGAGGAGGCAGGCTGAGATTCTGCCTCGCCTCATCCCGCTTTGGCGGGGAAAACCCCGCGCTGGCTGTCCCGCCCTGGCGGAATTAATTCCGCCCTAGCGGTCAAAACGAAAACAGAACCTTGCTAAGATTTTTCTGGGGTTTCTATCATTTCTAAATTCCACCAAGGTTCCCAGCTTTACTTAGCATTGTTGGAATAATTCTCATAACTAGGCTTATCATGGTCTAGCCTCCAGTCAATCCCACGACATGCAAGCCAATTAATTCTCGTTTATTCAGCACCACACTCACATAATTTATATCAATTAGCCAACACATTGCACATAATAAGGTTCAGATCCACGCTTATAGTACACGTAACCACATCATCGCATTCACAGGTTCAACTTCACATTCACAGGTTCAACTTCACATTCACAGGTAATTCAATAAATAAGAAGCACGCATTCACAATTCATAAGATACCATGCAAAGGTAAGTTCAGTTCATTAGTTAGTTAGTTCCATAAATGACCATTACTAGTCATCCATGACCTTTTTCAGCCCTAAGGCTAGATACCAATTGGAACCTTCCAATTCCAATTTACCTTGCTCGTTTTCCGTCAGTCATGACCACGACTTCCGGTTCAGTTTGTTGAGATACCAATTGGGATTAGGAAATACCAATTGGACTCAACTCATACCACAAGTGACACTTCGTATGAAAGGAGAGAATGAGTGGAACATTTCTTAGAATGCTTTTTAACTTCTTGAAGATTAAATGTAGACGTCAACACACCAATCCGCAGGAGTCTAGTCCACATTTCGCTCTTGTACGGAGAGACCGGTAACCAAGGCTCTGATACCAATTTGTCATGACCCAACCCACCGGATCGTGTGGGCACCCACTCTAACACCTAAGTAGGAGAACCCTCATATTCCAATAGTAAAACATGCTGAAATTTATAGAAAACAGAAATAAATATAATACTATGATTTTATAAATAATACCTTTAGACACACTTATGGTTTAACTTGTAAAGTAATTTAAACAACCCCCGTGAATGTAGTCTAAATAGGTACAAGAGATACTAAGAGTACAACTGGACAATATAAATAGAAGACACAACACCCACCATGCGGAAGGAAGAATAGAAGCTGCTAGAGAATTTCTTCCTCTTCACCTAAGGAAACATCACCAACCTGCATCCAGACTATGTTAAAAAGACATACCAAGAGTAGTATCAGTACAAACACACGTACTGGTAGGCATTATCGGTCAACCCAACGGCTACCACATAACATAAGAAACCAACTAGCAAGATCATGAAATAAACCATTCGCTTCTCCACCTTTACCCTCTCGTGAAATACCTCCAATATACACTAGTATTATGACTAATAACATCCTTGTCCATCAACCGATCTACCCGGTACTTGATCATAGCCTAAACATTCTATCATATAGAGAAATCCCCCAAATACAACCACCAACATTTGAGACAACCGTTCACGTCATACCCCTACTTCCTCGTCATACCCCTACTTCCTCGTCACATACCCAACCATAGTCACATAATACATTGCATCAAGCTAGTTTAACACTAAACCCTGTCTTTTCCCCCAATGTGAAATCCACTAAGCATATTTCATCGCCCATGCTACCTCTACTTCTCGCCATTACAACACACGAACAACCCTTACTATACATTACTCGCCCCTTGAACACTTTTCCTTCCACTATATATCCAACAAGTCCAACGTGTATAAGTCAATTCAACAATATACTCACATGTATATAATGAACATATATCATATTATCAACATTTACGAACAACGAACAACTTCACATTTTATATCACATCATTGGTCCTCTCATGCAACCCAAACCCAAATAGTTAGCATGTTAGAACGTGACAATCAATACAAGTTAGTTATGCCGGAACGTGACAACCGATCCAAGTTAGTTGTGCTGGAACGTGGCAACCGATCCATTCAACACACCACAATCAGAATCGCAAGTATATCCTCAAGGTCATACATTTAATTCATGAATTCATGGCAATCATAATTCATCTATATCATTTACAACAAGTGTGATCAATCAATACAACATTAATATACATACAAGTATTATAATGAAGCAAGAACAACATACATAATACAATCATAGAATCACCACCATCACAATGAACTATTCACCAACTCATATAGTGTAATCATTAATTCGACCATACTTATCCCTAGTTCATCATCTAAGGCTTCTTTCTAGAGTTGATCACAATTAATCATAAATCCTCGATTCAATCACTCCAATTTATGATCTAGCATACATTCATGATTCTAGTTCCATTTATGATTTCCTATTCTTATTCTTGAAACAATTCTATCCAAGATAGAAATTCTAAAAACCCTAGCAAGACATCAATTTCACTTCTCAAGGCGTGAACCCAAATACTTCAACTTCTATAATTTACCCATGAAATTCGCTCCGTGCACAAAGGTCTACACATATCCTACCATTGATTTACATACATTCCGTAGTAAGCACATATTTATAACTAGGTAATTCATCAAACCTAGCCTTCCTAGGCGCCAAGCAGTTGCATAGAGTTTTTGACTTTGTTCCGGTTTTTCGAGCTTCACGACGGTGAATTTGGCCAAGAATCCGCAAGATATCGCCATCCTCACGTTAGAATTATTCTTCTCCTACCTTCCCAACCCTAGAGCATTTTTTCTAAGGTTTCTAGGGTGTTTTACGACTTATTAAGGTATTTTAGGAAGATGGAGAAAATAGGATTTCTCGTAATTTACATTCTATCTCGCTTATCCCGCTCTGGGTTAACTTGCCCCCCTGGCGCTGCCGCACTAGCCGCATATGTCCCGTTGTGGCGGGACAATGGCCCAGATTTTCCTGGATTTTTATTTATCCTAAATAACGACGGTTCAGGTCGTTACATGGTGGCTATGAAAGAAATTGCATTCAGCTTTTATAGTAAAATCTATTTGTGGACTTATTAAATGACATACCATATTCAGAATTACTGATATCTTTTAGGATAAGAATGACTTTTAAAATTTTTATAGATATGTCAAACTTGAATTTTGGCAATTACTATTAAATATATTTTAAGACAAAGTTATTAGATGTACATTGTTAGGCGATCACATACAACTGAGCTTTTATAGTATACCAAATTTAATATATATATATAATTCAGATATTTTAGGATAAGAATAGTTCTTGAAATAATATACAGATATGTCACCTTGAATTTTGGTGATTAAGCCTAAATAATTTTACGATGACGTTTCTAGGTGTACATTGTTATGAGATCACATACTGAATTGACGAAAAGATCAATTATAAAAGGATTGTAAAATGAACTCAATAATATTTTTGACGGAATGTATTCAAGTGATAATATGTCAATTCTTACGCTATTTAGCAACACGTCATAAGTGTTAAGTCTAATTCCATTAGAGGGAAGGGAACACTAATCGATAACTATTTCAATTACGACTATTAATATTAATTTGTGCAACATATAATAATAGATAAAGATTTTATTGAATCAAGCTTCCATCACCGTGATTGAATTAGGTAGAATATATTTCCTATAATGATCATGATCGATAGATTGCAAATTTACTATTTTCTCTTCGTTGTCTATGTAAAAATTTTAAATTTTGAGTTAAGAATTCTATTTTTTCAAATTCTTTTAGTGTAGAATCTTCCCGAACATTTATGGTCATTTATTTTCTCACTCTATTACATTGACATTATGAATGATCTCATGTAATTATGTAAGTACGTATTTATATTAATATATATTCAATATAGAAGACTTGGACTTTGGGATTGGGCTTGGATCGGAACTTAAAATAAATATTTTTTGTAAAGCATAATTATTTGCTTTATAAATTACAATGTTTTTACAGACAAGAATAATATATATATATATATATATATATATAAGGAAGGGTCATATCATATATATATATATATATATTTGATATACTATATAAACTGTAAAATATAGGTCCAAATTATAGTGCCGAAGAGACATAATAACTCAAGATAGAGATACTGATAGTTTATGTTCACTCAATAATAATATTGTGATCATCACTTTTGAGAAATCTTTTCACAATATCCAAGCATGGTTGGAAAATGGTATTCCTCCATGCTTTGTCAACAACTTCATTTCTATCTCCTGTGAAAATATCAGTAGCAATAATATGATGCACCAACCACATTTTCTAATTTATTAACTGTTGAATATTGTCAAGTTGCTGACAAATTAATTAACGAGTTTTACGCTTGATATTAGGAATTGACTATTGAAGAAGCATCTTCTTTGATTCATCATCTTTGTCTATATATGTTTCTTCTCTTAAATATTTGTCCATTTCAGGGACACCAATGGACCATCGGATTCCTTTGGTTTAATCTGCAACTAGAATTTAAAGCTGCAGCACCACATCTACTAACCCTGCATGCAACATAAATTTAGAGAAGAGTTTTATTTAGTGGAAAATAGATTTCATAACCAAAAATATTATTAAGAAAATTATACAAGAAAAGTTTTTAGCTAGATGCATGATTGTATCTTGATTGATACATAAAACAGTTAGAGAAATTACATGCATTGACCATTTGATCAACTCTCATGTCAATTCTATGGTTCAAGACTGATTACTCTACATCAATCCACATAAAGCAAGTATCATACCTATATTTGAACATGAACACAGGGTCTTCCACAAGGTTTTCAATATACCAATTTGGCCCTCCAACAATAATTGGAACACGTTGAGTCTTCAAAAAAATTTCTATGTAGAGAATAGCTTGCAAACAAAAATCTTCAGCTCTGAAGTCGGAATCTGGCTCAATTTCACCTAAGAAAATGACAAATAGTGTCGTACACTTTGTATCTCAGTGTGTGTGATCTTGTTTGTAACAATTTCAAGTCCCTTATATACTTGCAATTTGTCCGAGTTGATTATTTCTCCTTGAAATTGGGTGGCAAGGTCAACAGAGAGACGTGATTTTCCCGTTCCTGTTGCTCCCATTATGAACACCACTCTCTCTTTGTTGAACTTGTTATTGTTGATGAAAGTATTCATTTTAGTTAGACATAAAATAAAATAAAAATAATAATTAGTTTACAGTAGTAAATAATCTCATGAAAACCACCCATGCATATAGTTAGACATGAAAAAATCTTGTAAATATAAAGCTAATAAGGAGAAACCTTGCTAGAGATGGAATATACTATTTTAAAAAATAAATATTTTTCTTGATGGTGGCTGTGAAAGAAATTGCATTCAACTTTTATAGTAAAATCTGTTTGTGGACTTATCAATCGACATACCATATTCAGAATTAGTGATATCTTTTAGAGTAAGAATGACTATTGAAAAATTTATAGATATATCAACTTAAATTTTCGTAATTATTATTAAATATATTTTAGGATAAATTTATTGGATGTACATTGTTAGGAGATCACATACAACTGGGCTTTTATAGTAAAAATGTGATTATAAACTTATTAACTGCTATACCAAATTTAAAATATATATATCTCTATATATATAATTCAGATCTTTTTGGATAAGAACAGTTCTTGAAAAAATATACAGATACGTCACCTTGAATTTTGGTGATTAAGCCTAAATAATTTTAGGATGACATTTCTAGATGTACATTGTTATGAGATCACATACTGAATTGACGAAAAGATCAATTACAAAAGGATTGTAAAAAGAATACAATAATATTTTTGACGGAATGTATTCAAGTGATAATGCGTCAATTCTTACACTATTTAACAACACGTCATAAGTTTTAAGTGTAATTTCATTAAACGGAAGGGAACACTTATCGATAACTATTTCAATTACGAGTATTTATATTAACTTGTGCAACATATAATAATAGATAAAGATTTTATTGAATCAAGCTTCCATCACCGTGATTGAATTAGGTAGAATATATTTCCTGTAATGATCATGACCGATAGATTGAAAATTTACTATTTTCTCTTCGTTGTATATGTAAAAATTTTAAATTTTGAGTTAAGAATTCTATTTTTACAAATTCTTTTAGTGTAGAATCTTCCTGAACATTTATGGTCATTTATTTTCTCACTCTATTACCTTGACATTATGAATGATCTCATGTAATTATGTAAGTACGTATTTATATTAATATATATTAAATATAGAATACTTGGACTTGGACTTGGGGATTGGGCTTGGATCGAAAATTAAAATAAATATTTTTTGTAAAGGTTAAATATTTGTTTTATAAATAACAATGTTTTTACCGACAAGAATAATATATGTATGGAAGGGTCATATCTTATATATATATATATATATATATATATATATATTTGTAATGCGATATAAACTGTAAAAAATAGGTCCAAATTAAAGTGCCGAAGAGACACAATAACTCAAGATAGAGATAATGATAGTTTATGCTCACTCAATAATAATATTGTGATTATCACTTTTGAGAAATCTTTTCACAATATCCAAGCATGGTTGGAAAATGGTATTCCTCCATGCTTCTTCAACAACTTCTTTTCTATCTCCTGTGAAAACATCAGTAGCAATAATATGATGCACCAACCACATTTTCTCATTTATTAACTGTTGGATATTGTCAAGTTGGTGACAAATTAATTAATGAGTATTACGCTTGATATTTGCAATTGGCGATTGAAGAAGCATCTTCTTTGATTCATCATGTTTGTCTATAATTGTTTCTTCTCTTAAATATTTGTCCATTTCAGGGACACCAATGGACCGTCGGATTCCTTTGGTTTAATCTGCAGCTGGAATTTAAAGCTGCAGCACCACATGCACTAACCCTGCATGCAACATAAATTTAGAGAAGAGTTTTATTTAGTGGAAAATAGATTTCATAACCAAAAATATTATTAAGAAAATTATACAAAAAAAGTTTTTAGATAGATGCATGATTGTATCTTGATTGATACATAAAACAGTTACAGAAATTACATGCATTGACCATTTGATCAACTCTCATGTCAATTCTATGGTTCAAGACTGATAGCTCTACATCAATCCAAATAAAACAAGTATCATACTTATATTTGAACATGAACACAGGGTCTTCCACAAGTTTTTCTATGTAGAGAATAGCTTGCAAACAAAAATCTTCAGCTATGAAGTCGGAATCTGGCTCAATTTCACCTAAGAAAATGTGATCAAATTAACTTTCTCAGAATTGGAATAAATATTTTTTAATAATGAAGTATATTTTCCACTAGAATCTACAATTACTACTATTAAATTATCTAGGTAGTTATTTGATATAAATATTGTTGGAAATAAATATATATATATATATATCTAACATATAGTGTCGTACACCTTGTTTCTCAGTGTGTGATCTTATTTGTAACAATTTCAAGTCCTTTATATACTTGCATTTTGTCCGAGTTGATTATTTCTCCTCGGAAATGGGTGGCAAGGTCAACAGAGAGACGTGATTTTCCCGTTCCTGTTGCTGCCATTATGAACACCACTTTCTTTTTGTTGAACTTGTTATTGTTAATGAAAGTATTCATTTTAGTTACACATAAAATATAATAAAAATAATAAATAGTTTACAGTAGTAAATAATCTCATGAAAACCACCCATGCATACAATCAGACATTGATTTTTTTTGTAAATATAAAGTTAATAAGGAGAAACCTTGCTTGAGATGGAATATACTATTTAAAAAATATATATTTTTCTTGATGGTGGTTGTGAAAGACATTGAATTCAGCTTTTATAGTAAAATCTGTTTGTGGACTTATCAATCGACATACCATATTCAGAATTACTGATATCTTTTAGGATAAGAATGACTATTGAAAAAATTATAGATATGTCAACTTAAATTTTGGTAATTATTATTAAATATATTTTAGGATAAATTTATTGGATGTACATTGTTAGGAGATCACATAAAACTAGGCTTTTATGGTAAAAATGTGATTATAAACTTATTAATTGGTATACCAAATTAAAAAAAAAAAAAAAAATTCAACTTCTAGTTTCAAATTAAAGATTTGTACTAATGCTCTTAAATTATGTGGTCTTACACATATCATGTACTATGCTTTTTTTAAAAATAATT
Source organism: Solanum tuberosum (assembly GCF_000226075.1). Lineage (NCBI taxonomy): Eukaryota > Viridiplantae > Streptophyta > Magnoliopsida > Solanales > Solanaceae > Solanum > Solanum tuberosum. The sequence goes on from NW_006239234.1 coordinate 556,033, forward strand.
TCAATATAAAAAATTAAAAAATATAAGTAAATAATTACAAAATCAATGATAAAGTATAAGTTTCTATGAATAGTGGATGTAAATTTTCTAATGATTACTGCTGAAAGTTAGTCACTCTTAAAATCTCTTACTTACACCTCTTCAATATACTTTCTCCTCCCTCCCCCATATTGAGTTATTTAGTTATTATTGTATTGTTGGAGTTTTCACTTTTAATATAATATAATATAATATAAATAAATATTGATATAAAATGTAGAACATATACTAAATTGGATGTTTTTATTTGGAGTGTTATATAATTTAACATTAATGTTAGGAAGTGTTCAAATTTCACTGAACATTGAGATTGTCAATGTCTGTAAATCAAACTTGAGTTTTTAAGAAGAGAAGAATAGAAAACATAAAAAAATCATAGTTTAAAAATGTGAGGAAACCCCTCCATTTATACTTAACAAAGGCTGGTATGAGCATGTGCATATGATTTCTTATCATAAAAGTCACCACCTTTTGGAAAGGTCACAACTCAACAGAAAAAGTCACAGCTCTTTGTAAAACTCATAATCATTCAATGTAAAATGATGTGTTCTTTAAATATAATATATTGTAATATAAGTAAATAAATATAATATAATATAAAATATAGAAAAATAGTAATTGGGTGTTTTATGAAGAAGAAGAAGAAATGAAAAAAATTATAAAATTGTAGTTCAAATATTTGAGGAAACCCTTCTTTTTATATCCAAAAAAGGGTAGTGTATGAAGGAATGATTATTGTCCCGTATAAGAAAAAGTCACAACCCTTCTAAAAGGTCACAACTCATCGGAAAAGTAATAACTCTTAGGAAAAGTCACAGCCCTTGGAAAAGGTCACAATTCATTGGAAAAGTTATAATCCTTTGAAAATGTCACAACCCTTCAGTGTGAAGAGGTGCATGTTTTTAATATAATATAAATAAATAATTTTAATACAATATAAATTATAGAAGATATATTAAATTTAATATTTTATGTTCGGGGTTTTATTATAATTTAATATTTAAGCTAGGCATTTCATTCTTTTAAGGTAGAATAGATAAAAAAAACAGATAGATATAGATTTGTCTAATTTTAATTTGATATGAAATTTTAAAAAACAAAAAATACTTTTAATTTAAGGATATATAGAATACATAAAAATGTCTATTAACTTTGTGGTCTTAAAGATGTCCCCCCCAACCCCAGAAAGAAAGAACATTCTATATTAAACTGAATAAAAATAAAGTGCAACAAATAAATGGGAAACTGATGAGTACCTATTAAATCTAGTTAGGACTTCTGACCAATTTTTGGTCAATTCATTTTTCTTGAACAACTTGAGACTTTGCACAACGTGAACATCAAGTTGTAGTTTGTGCAACAAAAAATCATTTAACTTCTGGTCAAGTTGAAGTAGCTGCAAAAGTATATTTATGACTATGAAAATGAGAACATATTAATTATCTAGATAGTCTTCTAGTTTGAGGTTGAGTATTTCTATTCTGCTTGTGGCATCAATTTTTGTTGATCTACCTAGTTTACCCACAAAAATAATTGTAATTGCATAATTGAACAACTCTCACAATTTTTCTTGTTTAAGAGGACGAATAGAAAACTTACAAAATTGGCAGTTTAAAAGTGTGAGAAAACCTCTCTATTTATAGATAAAAAGGATAGTATGAAAAGGTGTTTATCGTGCTTTATCAGATAAGTTACAAACCTTCAAAAAAATCATAACTCATCGAAAAAGTCACAAACCTTCGAAAATGTTACTACCAATTAATGTGAAAATGTGTCTGGCTTTAAGGTGGGGGTATTATAGTAATTTAACATTCATGTTAGGGAGTACATGCTTTTAAGGTTATATGTATATATATATATATATATATAATTCATATCTTTTACGATAAGAATGTTCTTGAAAAAATATACAGATTCGTACATGTCCAGTCCAATGAATTTCAATCCCTTATCTCTCAGCTCGGAAGGGCACCAACGGTCGTGTTATCATACAGGATAGCTGAGATAAAAGCTATGTTATTATGCGTGGAGCCTTTTAGAAAAGCCCTTGCTTTCTTATATTGTCTAATTGAAGTGAAGTAATGTACCTATACCCGGGAGTAGCAGAAACAATAAAATATCTCTTGTACTGGAGAGTTTTCCCCCTAAGGCATCCAAAGGCCCTTAAAACGCGACTTCATATGCTTGTAGGGGTCTCTACTCATTTGCCTTCAATCCTGCCTTTTGAGGAAGAGGCCGCTAAGGAAGGCCTTCCAACCATAATACCTCCATGGACGGGAGGCGTGCTCCATTCTTAGTATTGCACAGTCAGTCCCGCATGAGTAGAGGCGCGCAGGCAAGCGAATAGAAAAGTAGTCTTTCTCCGCGGCAAGCATATTCAAGTACCGAACAGCCCGAGGAGTAGGCTTCCCGATGCTGAACTCTATTCCTTAGGTTCGGAGGTTCATAGGTTCGTAGGAGGAGCCTTATGTCGTAGGCCCTTCTTTCTAAAAAGTGGAGTTTTGACTGACTCTCTGTGCCTATGTGTGAAAACGAGTATGTGAACAGAACATCTTTCAAACATCGAGATGAAATAAGCCGTGGGGCCGGCAAACGGAACTAAGAGCTGCTCAAGGTACCACCAGCCCTTGGAACAACGATCAGGTCAAGCAAAGCGATATTATTTTCAATTCATTTTTGAAGCCCTGGGTACCAAAAAATCCGTTTAGATCTATTTCAGTTGCCAATGAAATGGAATATGGGGAACTCTCCGTCTAAGTGGTTAATCCGACAAGTCAATTCTCAATGCGATGCTGCTATTTGTTCGACGATCCCAGTAAGTGATGCTATGTGCTCTTATCTGTCTTTTCTAACTGCAGGTAGTGCCCCCTCCATCTTTCTTCTGGGGTTTGCTTTCGAAAGGGTCTTAGACCTCAGCTTGGGAAAAGCATGGTTTAGGTAATTGATCTACGCGAGACTTTCCATTGATCTTGGGAGCCTGGTGTAGTTTCTTTCCCAAAGAACTCTTTTTCAATCCATATGGCCAAAAAAGGCTATCTACCTCCATTCTAACAGCAAACCCTTTCTTTTAGTCGGGCAAGGACTCTCGATTAGCCGTTTTTTTGTTCTTTGGTCATTTCCGGTAACCTGGTAGATCTACTGAACCTTTTCCAGAAGGGAGTTTCGAAGGGCTGCGAAATTGGTAACCTTAGCCCAGAACTTGATCTACGGCCCCCTCAAGGTTAGGGGCACTCAAAAGCATCGTTGCCAATGGTGCAATCTATGGTGCCTCCAAGGCATCCAGCCGATCCTTACCTTCCAAGTGATAAAAAGTAGACCACACTTTTTGATCAGCTTTGCTCACGAATTCACATTCGACGAATCCTATATTTATTGGGGAAGGTTTTGATTCTTTGCTCAGCTTGGATCGCGATTGAAAACTCTCCGAAAGGGGGAAGTCACAAACGAATCCTCAGACGGCTGATGAAGAGTTTTCTGAGCCAGGATCACATCCTTTGAGGATGCAAATAGAATTACAGAAAGAAGGGTTCTATTCGATGAAGAGTTCCCTAGCTGGAGGGTTTTGCACCAAGAATGAATGAATGAAATAGTGGAGTCTTAATAAGAGTAAGGATCGAACACCCGATTCCTATAACAAACGATTCTATGAAAAGAGGTTGAAAATCGCATTTTGGGAAATCTTTCTTCCCGGTGAAGCGCCTTGGAATCTCGTTGAGAAGCATGACAATGGGTACGACCTCTTGTGAAATCGGTCGTTCAAGCTCTTTCCTACCCCTTTCTATTTCGACTTCTTTGAAAGGTGAAAGAGTAAGAAGCTAGACCGACTTGCTCTTAAATTAAAAGCAGCAAGAGCAAGTAAGTAGGCTTTTCTCCGCAAGAACAATCTTGACTTTCTTTAGACTTTATAATATAAGGCCCTTTAAACGATCGTAAATGGCCTGAAATGTAACGACCTATGAGAGAAGGGTTTTTAGAAAAGAAAGCGTACCAATCCGGCAAACAAAGCAAAAACAACGGCTCCTACATAAATAGAATAGAATAGAAATGCTGTCACTAGAACGGACCACACAAATAACATCTTTCTAGCCGCCTAAAGGAAGTATTCAAAGATAAGATAAGGCTATGCGCACAAAAGCTAACTTTAGGTATGCAGTTAGTTCTCAAGCGATTCCTTCGGATCTTAGGTGCGACCTTAGGGAGCTTGTTTTGGCAGCTACTCTCTTATAGTTATGTGTCCTGGTTTCCGAGTTCTAGTTCAAGGCAGGGCAGGACGGGACTCATGGGGGTTGGGGGGAGCCTTCCCCCAGGGAAAGCCTAATAAGACTCATTCTAATACTTGAGTTCAAGCTCCTACTTCGAAGTAAGCCTATGGGTTGTTTCGAAGCTTAGTAGCTAAAGCGTACTTGCGTGTTAAAAGGGGTACGCGGATTTGGGCTACTGAGTGGAACCAGACCATTCAACTTGCCATTTGCACTCTCCTAGCGTGCGATCGTAGGAAGCTTTATTAGCGAATGCAATTCCCCACCCGATAAGACTGATCATGCCCTGCTGCTTGTCTTGGAATCAAACTAGCCTATCATGCCCTTTCTTCATTCCTATATGGACCCATATTCCTATGTTCTTCCAATGTTTACTGTATTACTGGGGTTCCTATTTACTGAACCATATCAAAGAAGCTACTTTCTTTCTGGCTTTTATACCCAGGTATAACGGTATAGACAGTCTAAGAGAGTGCCAAGAAAGAACACATACCTATCACTTTTGGAAGGTTTGGAACTCTCGATTCATCCGACTCAAGGAGAAAAAGAGAACAAGATGGGGGGCTTGCCTCCTCGTTCCCTTTTACCTATGCCAGGATGCTCATGGGCAGCTTATCTCTAATTGGATTTCCTTATCTTTCTTCTTCAAAATTTCGAGTTGAGATTTTGGGGAGAGTGGATAGGACAGGGTGGTGGATGACGTAAAGAAAGGGAAGGCCCATCCCGTGCTTTCGAGCGATTCTTCCCGCAAAGGGCAGATCTTTTTCTTTCCGTCCCAAATAGCAGGTTGTTGGCTGGGAGAGCTGGTAAAAGAATGAAACCTTCAAGAGACCATGGTTAACAAGCCAGCTCAGGAAGAACAATCTGCCCTAGCAATACCGATCCTCCCTAGTTCAATCAGAATCGAGAACTGCGGAGAGGTTCTAACCGGCCTAGCCTAACCAACCGCTACAAGCGAGTAGGAAATAGATGTGGTGGAGACTCAAGTCAAGGCGATGGATCACTATCACTATAGATAGATGCTTTCCCCGGACTGTGTTCAATGGCACCTGATATGCCAACAAGGGCTTACTAAGAGATCTTGCATGTTTTATAGTGTGTTTCTTATGTCTTTCCATAAGCAGAAGTATGAGTAGAGTTGCTCTTCCCCTATTTTGAATCCCACTATTTATGTCTGTCAACAGGAGCCCAGCCCCTGGTTCAATCGATAGATAGGCCGAAAACATATTTCTGGACAAATGAACAGACCTTCCTTTTACCAACAAACCGGTCAAACCAGTAACCAAGTTCATGCGTCAGTACCACGTCCAGGATCTTAGGAAAGGGGAAGCTCAAATGATTTATAATGGGATGGGCATGCTCCCTACTGCTCTATGATTTATTATAGTCATACTCTGTTTCGTACCTGGTAGCTAGCCTTTCACTTCCTCCTTGTACGAGATTTTTACTTGAATTCCCCCTGAAAGCGATAACGCACTATATGCCTTTAAAATAAAAAGAAGGCTGGAAAAAAGAGATAGCTCCTTTCTTTTCTAGCTTTGGCGGGAGTAATTAAAATCCTATCCTATACGAAGGCCTATATACAAAAAAAGCACTTAGCCTAGAATCCTAAGTTGCCTCCCCTCTCCTCTAAGGCCGATCACATCCACTTTTGGAGCCCCTCGCCTTTGAGTACGGCAGCAGCCCAGACATAGACCTAATTAGAGGCCTAAACTCTTGAGTAGATTGCCCATGGAAGGGAGCTTACTCCAAGATCTGACTCCCCCCGTGTAGGAGTTCGGGAAGGCCATAAGTAAACAAAGAGCGGTAGAAGAGAATAAAGTGTTGCGCCCATTCTTTTCTTTAATAGCTGGAGCAAATGGAAGGAGACGTCGTGCAAGCCGAAGACTTTGACAGGTGTCGGTAGGCACGCCTCTGATAAGGGCTCGACCTGAGAATCAATCCCATTCGAATCTATGGAAGGGAGACCCTCTATCCTCTTAATCTTTAGAGTAGATATTATATATAGGATAATAAGTCCACTGCGGTGCCCAAGACAAGGCAAGATGAATAGGAATGTTGAAGGGACATAAGGCTCAGCTAAGGTAAGAAAAGACCCTGACCATCTAGGTCAGCAATCTTCTTTTTTAGGGAGTCGGAGACGATCGAAGAGGTAGCAAAATAGGAACTTTCGATCAGGGAGAGCTTAACAAGGCCGAGACCAAGATGATGGATATTCCAAGAAAGATCGAAGAAGATGAATGAAGGTTTATACCTACCCCTAACTGGCACTATGAATCCAATCCATCTACATAGATGTTCCTAGCCACGAGATGAAGGGGTTCTCTCTTACTGTTAATCCGTCTTCAACTATTTTTTCTTTACTCCTTTCCGCATCGGGCCTGATAATTGGATAGAATCTCCTTAAATAAAGAAAGGGGGCGTATAAATTGGGTTTTTGGCTCGCAATAAAGCTAGGGTCCTGATCGAGCAACTAGTAGTCCAATCTATCCACCTCTGCAGACACAATATCTTGAGTGCCTATGATGGTGACCACATCTGCTGGCATGTGATGTTTGGACATAGAATCTAGTCCTTGTGAATGGGCAAAGGCAGGTGCTCTTATTTTACGACGGTAGGGACGATTGCTTCCATTACTGACCAGAAAGACACCAAATTCTCCTTTAGGTGCTTCAACTGCGGTATAGGTAGAAGGAGCTGGTACGGAAAAACCTTCTGTATAAGGTTCAAAATGGTGAATTGAGGTAGAGTAGACCGATGATTCTGTAGTCATTTGGCCGGCTATTGAAAGAAAAAACTTGCATCTGCTTCCCCTATTATATAACCGGTCCCATCTCTCTCCAAACCTAACGTGGTAGTTTCCCATCATAGGGCTTTCTATCTATAGATTAAGCCATTACAAAGGAGCTAATTCGTTCAGAACTCAGTTGACTGCTTCTATAGAGAAGGCGGAGCGTCCTTGGCTCAGCATTATAGCACATAGGGCTTCGGCACTACTACTGCGCTTCGCTAACTAGTAGCGCCTCGCTATCAGAATCTAGCTTCGCTAACGCTCGGCTAAGTCTTGAACCTTCGCGCTGACCGTTCGCTTTCTCAGTAGCAAAAACGCTTCTCTTTGCCCCTTAACCTTAAGTAGAAGGACAAGAAAGAGCTTATTGGTTTTCTTGCTCCCGCTTCCTTATCTGCGCTCAGCAAGCCAAATTTTGCTCTTTGGGAGGTGAAAGAGCGGTTGAAGCGGACATTTCGAAATGACAGCGTCGAAGATATATTTCTATATATACACGGTTACGGTTATCTCGGACTGCGTTCTAGAAAAAGCAGCCTACTTGTGGGGCACTGTGTACTTACAGCCTCTACGATAAGCAAGTGAATGTGGTCGGTGCTTGGCGAACGGTTCATCAAGCCATTTTTTGCCTCAACTCCCTAAATAGGAATAGGGGTAGTTTCCAAATTCGGGTAAGAAATTCGCACCTGACTGTGATAGCCCTCTCGATACCTTATTGGAGCTTTGTAACTAGTGGCCGGTTTCCCGTCGCGTCAGCCTTTTCCCAGTGCGCGGAGCCCCAACGAGGAAGGTGTTAGTGCTTTATCATTGGGTCAATAATGCTAATCCCTCTTTTTGTGCTACTCCTAGGGCGGGAAGAAGATAAGAAAACGCGAAGCGTTCTCTTGCTTTCCCAACCAGTTGTTTCTAAAGACTGCCCTCTCTCGGCTGGATCTTGGTCCAGCCTACTACGAGGATCCCGTATCCAGCAACCCAACCTATACAAAGGGCATCAAAGCCCCTTGACTAGGTTGGAGCTATAAAGCTTACCTTATTTATTATTATTAAAAAGGGAAAGGGCCTTTTCCGCTGGTGCGCAGGAGCGCACTTCCATTTTCCCTTTACTAGTAGGGGGTCCCGTGGTTCCTATGCCGCCGCGTTTCCCGGTCCTTTTCTTTTAGTGCTTCGACCCGAAGCGATAGCTTCTAGCTAGTTCAGTGGATAAGATGGCTGTGCTCCAGCTCACTCAAGAATGGGACGGCAGTGGTCCGCCGACAAGCTCGTTCTGATCTTGGACGCAGTACATTGGAATCCTGAAGCACCACCACGAATGCTACCATGCGTCCGCTTGCGGTGCGGTAAGGCACCACCCTGTTGTGCCAGCAACCAACTCCGGCGTGTCAACTTAGTTATCCTCATCAAACCACTTACTTGATGTGTAGCTTCCCAACTGGTAGACGGTTCCCTTTCCCCCAAATCAATGAAGAAGGGAGACGTAAGTTGATTCTTCCGAAGAACCGGAAGCGAAGCGCTATGCAGGGGCGGGGGACGGAAAAAGAAATGGCTCCGAAGAAAAAAATTGGGGTTCCCAATGCTTCTCCACGCTCAACGAGATGCGCCAACCTCAAGATGCTTTACTCCTAACCCCACAAGGTTCCGAGACGGAGCTTAACCTGAGTCTCGGTTAAGGACGGCGATGCTATACGTTTCACACGGCGCACGATTCTATGGATAGTTTCATTCGAGATCGTGATGGAGGACATAGCTTACGATCATCGGTTTTGATCATGCCACTAGGCATTTGATTAAGACATTGCACAATGATCCGAACACTTTGTCGCATCTCTTCGATACGAATACAGTAATGATTATAGCGATCTCCTCTGGTACCCACTGGTATGTCAGGATCCAATTGGTCATGAACATCGTAAGGTGCTGCTTTTCGCAAATCCCAGCATACCCCAGAACCTCTTAACATTACACCACTGAATCCCCAATCCTTTGCTTGCGGTGCAGTGACAGTACCAATATCCACTAATCGTTGTTTCCAGATACGGTTGTCGGTTGACATCTCTTCTAATTCGTCGATACGAGAAGCAAATTGTTGTGTGAATGAATCAATATATATACATAAGCCAAGAGGCAGATCTTGTGCCACTCCACCTGGTCGTATGAAACTGGCTCCCGAGACCCCTTCATAGAATTCCAACAATTTCTCCCGCTCCTCAAAAGCCCACAGGAACGGAGTTGATGCTCCTACATCCATAGCATAAGTAGTTAAAGCAAGTGAATGATTTGAAATTTGAGTTATTTCACGGAATAACACTCGTATATATTGAGCTCGTAATGGTACCTCGCAATTCAAAAGTCTCTCTACGGCTGAAGATGGGCGTGTTCTTGGGCCATCATAGAAACATAGATAGGGTCGACGACGGAACGAAGAACGAAGATTTACGACAGGTTTTTTGTAGACATTCACTTGCATCACATACAGAAGTGCTCTCTGAACCGTGCAATAAGGTCACCCATAACACGGCTCTCCCACTTGAGTTATCTTAGCCCCAGACCATGCTATTCAATAATATTGGAAAAATGGCAGCGTAAGGTAACAACTAGTATGGAAAGCTGGTCGCCTTTGGAAGCCTTCACCGGTAACCAAAGTGCATCGTTCCCGCAACCACTTTGGTACTTTGTTTATAGCTTTTTTAAGTTATGCAATAGAAGGGGGGGCTTGCGCTTGAATTCAAGTAGCGCCTTTGGAATATGAGTAGGGATCCTAAGTGGCGCGTTCGTGAAGGCAAACCGAAGGAAGAGCAAAAGGAAGGTTGGGTGCTTGTGGGGCGCGGCCATCCGGCCTCAAATAGGAGGGGGCAACGCTCTGAATCCTCCCTGCTTGCAGAAATGAATGGATCAAAAAGGGGCTTGGTTCTCTATTTCTGGGCGGGGGGTGAAGGCCATAAGAGAAGATTGCCCAACCTGTAAGGAAGAGGGGAAAAAGGTGTTGTCATCTATCTCGACCAGTTTCCCGAGGCGTTGGAAATCCAGACCGGCTCAGAGAGTCAGTCTCGCTATTTAGCGCTTTGTTCCGCCAACAAAGAAGTCATTCTTGACGATTTCCCATTCCTTCCTTGCCGAGCCGCCTCTCTTCGCCATTCGATGCTTCCGCCTCCCCTTTCTATAACATACCCAGGCGCCCTCCTTTCCAATCACTAAGAAAAAAAAGACCAATCAAAGCCCTATCTAAGTAAAGCTTCGTCTGTTATTTTTCCGGCCCCAGGGTAGTTTATTCGACCCATTCCCCAGTCTCCCGCACTGCTCAAGTAAGTGTGTGACTCCGTATGAGGACCTCCTTCTCTTCTGCCCACTCTCCGTTCACATGGTTCTCAAAGCAGAGGAGGAAGGTGGCAGCAGGTACCACGAGCCCTCTGTCCCACACATCTATCCAGAAGAAAGTGTAGTTCACCGGTTCCACCGAATGCTCCTATCTCTCGGCAAAGATCGTGTGAGTGTGCAGTTATGCTTCAGATGCTTCACCATAGAATAGATCGATCCAGTTCCCGTTATTTTCCGGTGCACTAGCTTTATATCTCCGACACACAAGGAAGGACGCGGTGGGAAGTAAGCAGCCCTAGCCTCTGTCCGGCCGATCATTCCGCTGGCATCTCGCATTCAAGCCCCCGTTTGACTGCCGCTCGGGGATGTATTTGTAGATAGGTTAGTCTTAGTGGGTCGTTGGCTCCACCTGTTATCACCTTCTACGACATGCAGTTGTCGTCGCCATATTCCATATGTCACTTAGTCATCTCTGCCTCGCTGTGGGTCAGCACCTCTGAAAGAAACGGAGGACTTCATTCAGTGACCCCGCGATCGCCCTCTGAAGATAAGTTTTGTACTCAATTCATTTCTCAGTCCCTCTAGTCGGGTGGGCGTCGGCCGGTTTTTCGACCAGATCCCCCTAAAAACCGTACGTGCGGGTCTCCCTGGATGCGGCTCACGCCATTCGAGGTGGCCCAGCCCAGCATTCATTCACAAATCCTGTAGTGAAATTGAGACTGCTCAACCTCGTAAGCTAATTCGCGTGTAGGCAGCGCTGTCTGTCGTACCGTTGACTCTATCTATTCATGGAATTTTTTTAATTTAATTTTCTATTTTATATAGGCTCGCTCCCTCTTTTTCCAAGAATTCATCCACTTCCCCTTACTCCATAGGGCCTTCTCAAATAGGGAAAAGCCTTCCACTTCCGTCAAATGACCCGGCCTCCCCTGGCTCTTCCACCGTACGGGCTCCCTTTCCTCCCTATGGTATGCTCCCCCGGCGCAGGCCTACCACGCTTCGTGCCTGCGGCATTTTCGCCAGACGATCTTTGCCAGTAGTGCCATTCTCCCCGCTGGCTGTATGGGCGGGTTGTCCCTCGCTGCTGCGTTCTTTTAAGCTATGGATTAAAGGAACAAATGTAGTTGAATGGAACAAATGTAGTTGAATGTGAGACTGAACACGGACTACTTGACTTCCTTATGATGATTCAATGTTAATGACCTCATTCAATCTTTTCTTGAGCCTGCGCTATCGTGGGCTAGATGGATAGCTAGTAGTTTTGAGCAGCAGTCCCCTGACTATAGATAGCAAAAGATGTAGAGATGCATGCCACACTCACGAGGGACTGAGAAGTTGATGAAGTAGCGAGTTAAATGAGAGGCTAGAGTCAAAGTCGAGCCAATGAGCTTCTCAGTTAATGAAGAGCTTCCCTTGATGTGAGCAGAACTATCTATTTGAATTATTAAGAAAGCGGCCCTCCATTCCTTCTTTGAGGAGTAGATTAAAGGGCTTATCGCTTCTCCTACTGCTGCTTCCGGCCCCGTCCCGCAGCCGACCGATATGCTGCCTTAACTTTAGAAAGATCGTTTTTGTTCAACATTTTTTTTTCTAGAAGTAGGGAAAGTAAGAGAAGAGTGAATGAAGACCCCCACGGAGCGGTAAGGAGATCCATGATTTTTTAATCTTCCTCTTTATGTATGAAATTACAGACATATAGTGAATGGACGAGCCCCTTCAACTTCGAAGCAGCTTCCTTTGTACTTCCCTTCGTAGGGGGGTAGGAAAAAGAAAGAGATTAAATAACTATAGAGTAGATTCAGATCCAACCAGCAAGGCATACGGTCTTGGACACTGAACCAAGCTCTTGATGAGCGGTATCCACCTTCACCTCATTCTGCTCTCCTTAGCCTCCGGCTTGGGAGTGGTGAAGCAAAGGGTCAGTGAGATCGACCCCGATCAGTGCAGTTAGATAGTTAGAGTTAGTAGTTTCTTCAACAATTCAAAAAAAAGGAGTTGCTCTTATAGTTAGGGAGCGAGTGGAATAAACGAGTTCAATACGCTGGATAAGAAGCGTAGTATACGAAGCGATCACTAGAGCGAAGGGGTGTAATAGGCAGAAAGGACTACTAGAGCTATAAACTTTGAGAACGAGTGGAATACGTGAAACAAGAGAGGGTAGGTAGAGCACTTTCGCCCTTTAAGCTTTGCTTTCTCGATCCACTACTATCTTACTAAAAAAAATAAAATTCTGAGTTAAGAGAAAGAAAATAGGCACACCCTTACACAGCCTTAATTAATAATAATTTAGAAGGGGCCCTTGGGCCACTTGACTGTAAGGAGAGGAAAAGTATGGATTAGTTGAAAGAGCTACTTCTTCGAGCGGAGTGGGGTCGCGCTCCTTCCTTCTTCTAATAAGAGAGAGCGAAAGACGCTAGGCACACTCTTATTTAAACCTTTCCAATCTCTCTTAGCTTCCGACCAAATTCCTATTCTAGTTCTTATACACAGGAAATGCTTCCTTTACTGGAGCAGGTAATGCAAATGCAGAAGTTTGAGCTTGTGTTTTACTGTTTTCTCTGCCTTGCCCACTCTACCTTATTTGCTGGAGGGAGGATACGATTGTCGAAGCTGAAGTCCCATTCAATTCATAAAATTTCGCCTACTACCCTCTTACTCGCACGCCTACAAACTTGAACGAGGACAGTCAGACTAACCCCAAAAAAGAACTCTCACTCAAGAAAGCGGCCCCTTTCTGCCTTTCTTGCTTGATTCGCCTTTCATCTCAGTGTCTTATCCGGATTGAATATATACTATCCCCTTATCGGACTAAGGGTTTTGACCGAATATTCTTCTCTCTACCTTCATTCAATCAGTAAGAAAAGAAATATGGAATAAAGAGTTAAATTCCATTAAACATGTTCCCCAGGGCACCTCTTCAATAAATCAGGACAAAGCGATTGATCCAGTTGAGAGCGTAGCGTAGGAGACAGGTAAGATGACCATCAACGGACAAAAGCCTCTCATTACTATTATTTCACTTTTATGCTTCAGTCAGGCCTATATTCGCATTTGAAATGATACCAATCGAGATGGCTTTTTCAGGGACTGGCCTCTTCCCTGAGACAATCCCTGGGATTCAAAAGAGTGAGAAGGAACTTTCTGTGTCCTATGCCCTCATCAATAACCATTCCCCTTATCTTTGTATTTCTTGATCGGTCACTCAAGAGACTGACGTTCGTTCTCTTCCTCTGTGCATCTCTGTGATGGGCTCATCATAAGATTTTTTTATCTTCCTCTTACCGGGATATCTATTATATCAAGATTTCTTTTTTGAGTCCACTAAAAGCCCATTTATGGCACGTTAAACCCGTTGAAGGGCTTGACTCTTGTGGGATGGGATGTGCTCAGCCGCCTCCAAATCTTTCTGTGGGTCAGACAACTTCTTTAAGTCAGCAGACATCATATTGATCTCTCTACTTCTCCCGCAAACGGTGATGTCTCGATTCCCATTGGTCGATCTGCTATCCGGAACAAACCTTTGTCCAAGTAATCTTGAATCAGATTCCTGAAATTTACACAATTTTTTGTAGAGTGAGTCCATTTATCGTGCCATTTACAATAACGTTTTCCTTTTCTTTCTTCTTTTTTAGGTATCTTATGTCCAGGCAGACAGGTCAAAAGCTGTTGATAACTCGGCGGCAGCTTCAGAGCTTCAGATGCCAACCAGTCGGCCGCGATCTTACCTTCTCTCTTCTCTATGATTATTCTTACAAAAGCACTGCCAATCCCTTTGAACAAGATTCCCGCAAGCTTGGATCAGTTGTGCTTGAGGGTGATTAGAGGAAATCAAATGAATCACAGCATGCAAACAATATTCTAAATCTGTTTCAGGAATGACCTGCTTGTAACCCAAATCCCATGCCAACATAAGGCCACGGTAGATCTTTTTCTTTGCCTTTCAAGATATTGTGTATAAAGAGAAAGATAGCCAGTCCTCTTGGGCGGCCGAGAGTGTTATGTAAAAAGGACCAAGGAGGATCCTATCCTAAAGGAGAAGGAGGAGTAGGAGCTAGCTTTAGGGGCGGAATCGAAGCGAAGAAATTCGTTCATGCCACGACGATCTATATGGAAGGGCAGTTTTGTTGATGCATTCCTCTTGAGAATGAAGAAGAAGAGAGATCTTCTTTTTAACAGGAAAATTTGGTCACGTAGATCTTCTATTTTGCCGGAATTCATTGATTGCTCCGTATGAATTTACAATGGAAAAACTCCTATTCGTTGTAAGATTACTGAAGGAAAGGTTGGTCATAAATTTGGAGAGTTTGCTTCTATACGGAAACGAAGACCTTCGAGAACAAATATTGTACCGGGAAGAAAAAGGGGGAAAAAGTAAAGTCTAAGCGCATATGGCACGAAAAGGAAATCCTATTTCGGTAAGACTTGATCTGAATCGTAGTTCAGATTCAAGTTGGTTTAGTGAGGGCGACCGCGAAAGTCACTGAATGGGTCAGTCTTTTAGTTCTACCAGATTAGAATATCAAAGGAGGACGTTGCAGATGTCGGGGGCGGACACGACTTTTTCTAAGGCTAGAAGACCACTGGAAGACACCCAGGACTATAGCATGTCGTGAAAGAAGCACACTGGACGGGCGTGCTTCGACCGTGTCTCCGGGGCACAGTTGGATGTAGATATCATGAACGCGAGGTGCAGGATACCAGGCCGAGAAACCCGGGCAACCATTCCCCTATGTGCCAATCGCTAGCGCATCCAGGGCCCCGGCACCCAGCTCAGCTGGAGAGGCCTAGCCTGATCTGAGAAGTGCTAATTCGGTTCGGATAGACTTCATTCAAGAATGCCACCGCCCCGGGAATCAATAAGAAAACAAGTGCTAAGTTTCAGATCAGTGAATAAACTGAAAGGAAAGAAGAGACCTTTCTCGCTCAGCGCCTAAAGCGCACTATGCTCCGCTTCAACAAATGAAACTTTTCGGTGGAACCGGTGAACCACGCGAGCTGGTTAGATGTGTGGGACAGAGGGCTCGTAGTACCTGCTAGTGCAGCTACGCAGTGGAAGGGAAGGAGCCTAAATCGACCCCCTTCTTTTTTTCTTTGAAAAAAGCAGTAAGGAGTAAGGAGATTAAAATCTCAGATGAGACTTAGCAGCTACCAACCGTTCTGACGCGCCCTTGACCTATTTTGATTAAGACCAAAACCTAATCTCTAAAGTGGAGCCTAGTTTAAGCTGTCAAACAAGTGATGATTGAATGGAAGAAAAACCACTAATATGGATATGGATGGAGTCTCGCTCAGTAAAGAGAGTTGTACGATTCGTAAAACAGGAGAAGAGCATGTCAAAGTATGGGGCAAAGGATGTTGCGTTTTGACTTTGTCTCCCGGGATCCACCACAGGTTGGGTTTGAGAGCCGTGTGATGGGTGACTATCCAGCACGGTTCAGAGAGCACTTTTAGTCTGCCCTGGTGAATGGAAGCACCCCTATCAAGCAAGAAGGAAGCAGCTCTTCCCACGGAGTAGTAACCATTGACTCTATTTATTATTATGGTAAATCAGTGTATCAAGATGTCAATCTGAGATCTTATTTCGGTTCGATACGTCCACCTACGAGACTCACCTTTGGCTTTCGTCTCGGTAGGTGTATTATTATACATTTTCCCAAAAGAACATTCATTCATTTCTTTCTTCCCCGTCGACCACGACGACTGAAACGACGCAAAAAATCCAGACCCGTAAAGGAGAAGGGCCGGTGGGGGGCATTTGGGAAAGTCAGGCCGATCGGGTGTCTTCATTCAAGCGACGGGACAGAAGAAGAATGAAAAGAAGTGAGAGGCCGGGGGGCAAGGAAAAGAGTCGAGTCGATCAGGCTCGACGATAGGGAGAAGCAAAACGAAATCAGGATTTGGCCAAAAAAGAAGTAAGGCTATGGATACCCTGACCGATCACCATCGATAAAAAAAAATCTTTCTAAATCACTTCGTGTCAGCGGGGCCTTCAAGCATCCGAAATACACCGGGATTGAAAATGACATAGCGTTCCTGATAGAAAATGAGGACTCCTTCAGAAAACCAAACTTATTCAAGTTCTATTTCCCAAAGAAGTCCCGCTTCGACCTCCCGACGAGTCATCTACTTAAAAGGACCCTCCCCGCAGTCCGCCCTTCCTTGAATTATTCGGTCATGCAATACTTATTGAATATAAAAAAGAAAATGCATTTCGACCCCGTCGTAGTTCTCAATCATTTCATGGCACCGGGCGTGGCTGAACCATCTACGATGGGGGGAGCTAATGCACAGGGAAGAAGCTTAGATAAAAGAATACGGTCTTGCATCGCTTTTTTTGTAGAAAGCTCGACCAGCGAGAAAAAGTGTTTGGCCGAAGCCAGAAAGAGGGTGACCCACTTTATTCGCCAAGCGAATGATCTTCGCTTCGCAGGAACAACAAAAACCACCATCTCGCTCTTTCCTTTCTTCGGTGCTACCTTTTTTTTTCCAAGGGATGGGGTTGGGGTGTATAATAACCTTTTTTTAGGATGCCCGGGAACAACTCCTAGGTCAATTAAGGAGAAAATGTTTGAACCTCATGGGTAAGGATAAGATAATGGATTTGATAGAGAAATTCATAGACCTAAATAGGATAGGAGAATTGATAAGGGGAATAGAGATGATGATAGAGATCATACTGAGAAACAGAAAAATTCCGTACGGGTACACCTATTATTTGAACGAAGTGCAAAAAATGCGATCTTTGTTCAATAATAGAACAAACACTAATACCTTAATTGAATCGGTCAAGATCAAATCTGTTTATCAAAGTGCTTCTCCGATTGCTCAAGACATCTCTTTTCAACCGAGGAACAAAACAAGATCATTTCGTTCCATTTTTAGTCAAATAGTGAAGGATATTCCATTAGTATTGAAAAAGGGGGTGGAGGGGATCCGTATAGGTTGTTCAGGTCGATTAGAAGGTGGAGAAATAGCTAGAACTGAATGCGGAAAGTATGGAAAAACATCTCGTAATGTATTTAACCAGAAAATAGATTATGCTCCTGCGGAAGTATCTACTCGTTACGGAATCTCAGGTGTCAAAGTGTGGATTTCATATAGTAAAAAAAATGGGGGACGTGCTATATCCGAAGCGTACGAAATATAGTAAATATCGTAAAGGCAGATGTAGTAGGGGTTGTAAACCGGATGGTACACAACTTGGTTTCGGAACATATGGCACTAAAAGTTGTACAACTGGTGGTCTTTCACATCGAGCCATTGAAGCAGCGCGTCGTGCTATAATCGGACACTTCCATCGTGCTATGAGCGGTCAATTCCGAAGAAATGGTAAGATATGGGTAATAGTTCTCGCAGATATCCCTATTACCGGGAAACCTACAGAAGTAAGAATGGGAAGAGGAAAAGGAAATCCTACGAGTTGGATTGCTCGTGTGTCCAGGGGACAAATCCTATTTGAAATGGATGGTGTGAATTTGTCAAATGCTCGACAAGCCGCTACTTTAGCGGCGCATAAACTATGTTCGTCAACCAAGTTTGTTCAGTGGTCGTAAGCTTATTAATCTGACCCCAAATTGGTACACGCCAATTCCATTTCGCCGGACTGAAAGAGCCATCAATCACTATGATCTCTTTCTTAGAAAAGAAATTGCGTAAATTCTGCCTTTTTTGATCCCATGCTTTCCGTTGGTCAACAACCAACTAAATCTATACTTCTTCACTACTCGTACAGGGAAGGTGGAAGAAATTCAGTCTCTTTTTTTTAGGGGGAGCAGAGCAGTCAAAGAATGAACCAAACCAAATGATTGTTCTAGAATGGCTATTCCTCACAATTGCACCCTGTGATGCAGCGGAACCATGGCAATTAGGATCTCAAGACGCAGCAACACCTATAATGCAAGGAATAACAAACTTACATCGCGATGTCTTTTTCTTCGTTATTCTGATTTTTGTTTTCGTATCATGGATCTTGGGTCGCGCTTTATGGCATTTCTACTATAAAAAAAAACCAATCCCGCAAAGTATTGTTCATGGAACTACTATCGAGATTCTTCAGACCATATTTCCTAGTATCATCCCTATGTTCATTGCTATACCATCATTTTCTCTGTTATACTCAATGGACGAGGTAGTAGTAGATCCAGCCATTACTATAAAAGCTATTGGAAATCAATGGTATCGGAGTGCGCCTCTTCACGAGGGTGATTAAAGTGCAACGAAATGCCTTAAAGTTGAATAGGGTTCGCGAAGCATCTAGCTTACCGGTAATCTCCCATTCCCGCTGTCGAGAGACTTTAATAACTATAGCATGCCAGAAACGGGGAGTTGAGGTGGTTAGACCTATACCCCGAAATGCTCCCACCATAGGAGCCTATGGTTCCATTCTTATTGGTGCTGGAGGTACACATCCCTCTTCTCGGTGTGGAACGATATACGAGAAATAGATGCTCATCCTGCAATGTCCGATAACGGCGCTGAAGTAGTGAATCTATCGGCACCATAGCAGTGGTATACAACTTTGGACCTAACGGTCGGCCTAGTAACCTTTCAGAATGGGGGATCCCCGTTGGCAACAACCACGGTAGTAGTTGCGGAACTACTGGGCCGGGAGAGGAGCGGAAAGCCACTTGACTGTAAGGAGAGGACAACATCTTATTCCTGCTTCTCTTTCTTCGCTTCGGGGACAGAGGTCCTACGGTAGGTAACAGCAGGTACAAGCAAGTTGATCGAAGGGGACCAGCGCTTCTACTCCTCCACCGAGGAGCCGTTCCTGCGAGAAGCAAGGGATGTCGTGAACGGTGAGAGGTCACAGAGAATTGACCTATTCATAGAGTGATCCTATGATCGATAAAGGATATAGACTATCTCATTCTTTATTCTATTCTATTTCTGGAAAAAAAAAAGGGTGACTCAACTTCTTAGCTAGAGTTGGTGGTGGGACCTGTTGGCATAATGCACGCTGGAACGTGGGAATTCGAGGTCTCATGAACTACTACTGAAAACGAACCTTGTTTTTGTTTTGTTTGTGGACAAACAATATCTGGTCAGGCCTATGGCTGGATCCTTTTAGATCTACGGGCCGGCCGGCCCCGGCCGTTTACATGAGCATAGGGAATCTATACTCGAGCGTTCCACTGGGCCCCTGACAGGATAGGTGAGGAATCACCCTAGATCTTCTTTTTTTGGGCTACAAATTCACCGAGCCGACTAGCATCCCTTTCCACTGTGTATTTTTTGAACAAAGAAGACGACTATAGGATCAAATTCACTCTTCAAGAAATTGCTCGTCCCATACCTTCTGCTTGTCTCATATGTGTGGAACCTGGTCTTTTTCGGTTCCAGCCTCTCCCTCGAATACATAGGGTAGGTAGGGCTGGGTGAGAAATGGTTCCCTCTTGCCAATAAACTTTCCCTGACCTTCGATTAACCTTACTCATAAATGGTGTTACGGTCGGGAGAACTACCTAACTAAAGAAAAATAGTGTTCTTTCTAAGAGTAGGTGTGGAGAGCTTTTTGCGGGGAAACCTGCAAGTACAGTTTGGCGGGGAGGCGGGCGTCGACCCCTACCTTATGAGTATTCGGACTATAACAGTTCCGATGAACAGTCACTCACTTTTAACAGTTATACGATTCCAGAAGATGATCTAGAATTGGGTCAATCACGTTTATTAGAAGTCGACAATAGAGCGGTTCTACCAGCAAAGAGCCATATACGTTTTATTGTAACATCTGCTGATGTACCTCATAGTTGGGCTGTACCTTCCTTAGGTGTCAAATGTGATGCTGTACCGGGTCGTTTAAATCAGACCTCTATTTCGGTACAACGAGAAGGAGTTTACTATTGGATTTGAACCAATAACTCTCGTCGTATGAAAGCGATACCCTAACCGCTGAGTCAAGTAGGTCAAGCTGAGTCAAGTCACCCTATAAGAGAAAGTCGTGCAACCAAAGTAGCCCTTACTATACAAGGGGGCGGAGCGCTAAGAAAGAGAAAGCGTTATCACTATACGAAATGAAGTAGCGGCTAGCACGCTAAGCTAAGATCAACCAATGTTCGAACGCGGACCCTTTCTTTCTCGGTCGTCTGTCTTAATAAGCGCATTCCAATTCATGCAGTCCTTCTCTGCTGCATTGGTCTTTTTACTCCCCACTCTCCACCATAAAAAAATCTTTCCACTATATCTCCGGAGTAGTCAAAGGAAGTATGGCGGGTCCGAGTAGGAATAACCGACCCTGTAGCGCTAGCGCTTCGCGTTCTTTCTATTCCATCCCATTCCGGGATAGGCGGCTAATACTAAAATAATAAGTGAAGTAGTCGTCGTCTGACCAATCGGCTCGGACACCAGACCGCCCGTGCCCGCCTATTTTGTCTCGCCATAAATGGAATGGCTCTCTTAGTTACGCTGCGCCCCGACCCGAGTCCCCACATCCGCTTTTCTCTGCCCGCAACCCAATAAGTTGGCAAAGTCAACACAAGATTAGGGTCATCCCCTTCATTCTATGTTGACCCCGGCCCGGGCTGGCTTCTTGGTAAGCCCGTTCCCACCGCGCTCACGGCCCGGCTGGTCTTCCAGCGTTAGTGGGAATTCTTCCGTTCCCTGGTCAAAGACTTGGTTGGATGCGGGATCTACTCCACGAGGAGCGGTACGGACGTAGATGATATCATCACGACCCCTCTTTTCGTACCGCTAGGGATGCTTAATGCCACTTCGCCAACTGGCATTACCTACGCTTTCGTGTCTCTTAGTGTGGTCAGCACTGGGTGTTTTCGAGCAGCGAGGCTTACACCCATTCGCATTAGTTCATCCAAAGTTCCTTACCCTTATGCACGAATTATTGAATAATCCATATTCCTATCAAGGTTAAGAAGGCAACTGAGCATCTCAGCGGCGGGATTGAATACTCGGATCGAATCAGAGTTCATGCCGCCCGCCCTGAACAAATAGGAGGTGTGGGCCACAGGTCGCACATAAGCCACCGGGTCGCACGACAGAAGAACATCCAACATAAAGATGCACACTCCTCCATGTGAAATATTCATCTTCATAGGAACTTTTTGATAGTAGTCGTGACCAACAGCCATCAGCTCTCGGCTTGTTGGTAAGGTGAGAGCTTCAAGCCCGATTTCAGGTGGCGCACCCTCCACACAAGCACCGCCTGACGAAAGGGGGACAGGGAAAGCTACAGGCCCAAAACCTTCGACCCTTCTTTCTAAATGGGGGTGCCCGAGGCACCTCATCATCTCATTTCGTCGTTGCTCATTCCCGTTAGGCCGAAGTGTTTGGCCTTTCCTTCTCCGCGCCCGCTCAGGCTTCGCTGACCTATCGCGTGGTAAAAAGAAGAAAGTACGAAAGAATAGTAAACGGAGCACACTGCAGAAAGATTCTAAATATGACAAGTCCCCCTTGGATTCGAGAAGAAGGAAATGAAGAACGGGAACGAAACGAAATAAAGCGTTTCTAGCTCTAGTTTCGGATGAGCTTCTCCCAATTATGTCTGGTAATAGAATAGGGCGGCTTGCTCTGACCAAGACTCCACTTTTTGCTCCGTCCGCGGAGCGTATGAATTTCCTGGAATGTAGATAGACCAAAAGAGGGAATGAAGGGATAGGAATAGGAATTATAGTACCATTGGAAAAAAGGGCACCTGTGGGAACATCTCTACTGACGAACCATTTCAATAGTACGGGTGCTGCCGTGCCACGAGGCACGACCACGGAAGTAATGAAAAAGAAAAAGTTATGTAGTTGGACCATCTGTTCTATCCGTTCGAGTTTTGCTTCTCTAGAGAAGATGAGAGGCTAAAAATGAAAGTGTTCGCAACACATACCGAAAGGGTACTAATTAAGCCGACCATTAATGACTAGTTAAAACACCAGGAGTGGTCTGATCCCCTATTTGATCAGACCGCTCTGAGAAAGAGAAAAAGCAAACTCTCATAGTTCGGAGCCCAGCTCCAACAACTTCTTCGTAAGTGAGGTGAGGTACTTCTTTTGGTTTGAATAGGGGGTCGCCCTTTTTTTGGTTGAAGTAGCCACGACTTTGGTCGTAGTCAGTTTAACCCCATAAACCCAGTCCACTTGCAGCCATGTTGATCAAAATGACTAAGTTTAATGACTTGACCAGTCACTAGCCCTCGTATTATAAGATTCTCTCACCCTGTGGTCGACATTCCATTCCCCTTAGTCGTAGGTGCTCGTTCTATTTTGATTTGAATGGGCCGGGGCTCCCGAGGTACATATGGCCGGCCCTTCGGGTGTCTCGGTGATACAAACAAAGAAAAGACGATGGTTTTTAACATACCCTTGAACAAAAAGCCAATCCTTACCAAAGGAGGAAATAGAATAGAATAATCTACCTTCTTTTTTCCTTCCCGTTGATTCCCCCCGACAATCAAGCTGCACTTCCTTCTAACAAGTGGCTGAGAGTTAGCAAGCAACCTTGGCCTCTTGGCAGGAGGTTCGCTGTCCCCCTCCTTTCCGGTCCGGCCGCAGTACGGCACCTGAACTCGAAGCTACGATCAGATCCGATTGGATCTGGTCCTATCCGACCCAACCCCGGAACTTAGAACGGCCGGCCTGTTTGGACGGTAGAACGGGGAGAGGGGGAGTCGTGCCCATTCTCTATCCGGGCACGAGCAGGAACATCAAAAATAATGGAAAGGCGAATACATGTACATGATGTAACGACATATTCCAAAATACGTGATCCGATTTGATAGGCTGCCCGCAGAAAGGAAAGAGTTTACCGACCGCATAACAATTCATTCTTGATCTCAGCCTGTGGTCGACATTCCATTCCCCTTAGTCGTAGGTGCTCGTTCTATTTTGATTTGAATGGGCCGGGGCTCCCGAGGTACATATGGTCGGCCCTTCGGGTGTCTCGGTGATACAAACAAAGAAAAAATGATGGTTTTTAACATACCCTTGAACAAAAAGCCAATCCTTACCAAAGGAGGAAATAGAATAGAATAATCTACTTTCTTTTTTCCTTCCCATTGATTCCCCCCGACAATCAAGCTGCACTTCCTTCTAACAAGTGGCTGAGAGTTAGCAAGCAACCTTGGCCTCTTGGCAGGAGGTTCACTGTCCCCCTCCTTTCTGGTTCGGCCGCAGTACGGCACCTGAACTCGAAGCTACGATCAGATCCGATTAGATCTGGTCCTATCCGACTCAACGCCGGAACATAGAACGGCCGGCCTGTTTGGACAGTAGAACGGGGAGAAGGGGAGTCGTGCCCATTCTCTATCCGGGCACGAGCAGGAACATCAAAAATAATGGAAAGGCGAATACATGTACATGATGTAACGACATATTCCAAAATACGTGACCCGATTTGATAGGCTGCCCGCAGAAAGGAAAGAGTTTATCGACCGCATAACAATTCATTCTTGTGTGTAGTGCCGTGGGCCCATGTCTCCCGAACGATCATAGTACGACCGCTCATCTAATATAAAATCAATGAGTAGATCTCACCTCCCCTTCCACATACCATAGCCGGAAGGGATAGCGTATCCACAGAAGAGAGAGTACGGGCCCTTGCCCACCATTTAGTTTAGACGCGGCTCGGATGCCTTTATGCTATAGGCTGTGTTAAGCATGCTTCTTTGACAGAAAACAAACTCTTTTTCCATGACAACAATCGCGACTATAAAAGGCGGGGCGGTAAGCTCTCTATCAACAATAGGGGGCTATTCATAGTAATAAACTACTAGACTATATGGATTACAACTGAACTTCAACTTCTACTTGGTTGATTAATTCAGGGGCAGTGCTGGAACATAATGTTGGACAATCTCCATTTCCATATGGTAATTGAAGTCAAACAGGAGCAAACCAGGTGCAATTCAATCCTTATTCCTAGCAATGACTCCAAAAAAGCAAAACCTCACTAGACCAAGGCCCATTGCTGTGGGGACTACACTATGTAAGAGAATGACTAAGGCAATTGCCAATAGTTTCTATTGAAAGACAGACTAGCTCTTTAAAAACGGCGCCCTCCTAATCTCATTTTGATAGGAAGAGATATTGATAATTATCCCAAGGAGGCTTACTACTCAGTTGATAGATCAGGTGAGCCAGCCATGATCACTAAACTCACCAAAGCAGCAACATATGCAAATTGGAATCATAGGTTTCTATATGCTTAAAGAAAATGGGATTTGCAGAGTAGGATACGAAAGTGTATTTATATACAATGGAAAGCCCCTATAATCCATGGACGACCAGTGGAGTTCATAAAAGAAAGCAAAGAAAGGTCCGCGACAAAGTTGTCCCCTCTCTCCATATCTCTACTTACTGGCTGGGTGCAGATAACACTGTAATAATAACAAAGCCAGATAAAGATACTGTTCGTTCAGAATTGATTCAGATGGCGAGGACCCATGGAAAAATCCACCCTATTCATGCTCCACACAGCAACTTGCCCGGTCAATATTATATATCTATGCTAAAATTGGTGATCTATTTTCGTTGCCCCCTTTAAGCGTATGTGATATAATCATTCTTATCTCAGAAGAGAGGTATGCATTGTCCCCACTTAAGTTATTAAGTATTCCTAAAGACGAGGCGATTTATTTTTATGTTGAAACTTTATGTCAGCCAAGGGACCCTGATCATAAATGGGTTGTTTATCCCGGTGAAAGGGACGCTCTCCTTTTAATTGCTCTAACGCATATGTTGAATAGTTGTTTTATGCGTTCATCTATCTTTCAGGAGCAGTCGTGTGGTTTTCCCAGAGATCGCCGTGAGTTCTTTGCCAAATTAGGTGGAGTGGGGAAGATTATAACTATTTTCATCTTGAATCTAGCACCCTCAAAAGGTACTATTCCTCATAAAAGAATTTTACGAAAGCTGGCACCCTTGGTGCGTGATAGCTACATAATATCCTTAGTTTCATCCTTTTTAAAGATACCAATGACCAAAATGGAATTAATTGTTCTATTACGGAAGTTGGGATCCCACACACTGGGTTAATCACTAAGGTCTTATACAATTTGATGTTGGATGATTTCGACCGGGGATTTAAACACCTATACCCTAGTCTTTCTTATTATCGTTACTTGGGTTACTGTTACGTATTATTTACATTGTTTAGTCTCCAAAGCGAGCAGCAGTGTGAAGAAGAAATGAATAGTATCCTCTTAGAGTTAGATCTTGATGGGGATATCACAACTATTCTACCTGGTGGGGGTGCCCATGTGACTCGTGATGGGCGTTTGATTATTCTAAGTCGAGATTGCGGTCTTCACGTTGTCGAACAGTCAACATTCTTTCTTTAGTTCAATTTGTAGTCAATATGTTTTATACAAAAACGAACCCATGCAACGTAGGGGAAAGAAAGGACGGATTGATCGACCAACTTGAACAGATCCATAACCTGCTTCCATCTGTCCTGAATGAGGGAATTAAGGCGGGTATAGTCGAACTGAACTGCTTGATTCTAAGGTGGGTGATAAGCAGTTGTATCCGTATCAAGCCTACCATCTCTTCTCACGAAAGACTTTCCATCCCATCTCTGAAAGTTTTGCAATATAGGTGGCCCTGCTTCAAAGCCCCAGAAAACCCCCCTTACTCTCTCCCTATAAAAAAAAGACCTTTCCCCTTTCCTTACAGTCAAGTGGCCCAAGGCCCCCCGTTCTTTAATAATATAAGGTAAGATTTGAAAAGTAACACGCTCCCGACAAACAATTAATCCGTAATATCATCCATCGTTGGCATTATTGGAAAAAAATTACCCAACTCTTATTCAATCAAAGCCCATCTACACACTCCAGTTGCTTCCTTTTGAGCAAGTCAAGCAGGCGTTGAGCACGAACTGAGACTCTCCCGCCCCTTTGACAACAATTCCTGCACTTGACATCGGATCTCCTCATTGGAAAATGGGGATAAGCGAGAAGCCGTTTTGTAGGGTAGACTCGCTCCTACCTTTAACTAAATCTACTTCTATATCCTTCCATCGTGCTATGAGCGGTCAATTCCGAAGAAATGGTAAGATATGGGTAAGAGTTCTCACAGATATCCCTATTACCGGGAAACCTACAGAAGTAAGAATGGGAAGAGGAAAAGGAAATCCTACGGGTTGGATTGCTCGTGTGTCCAGGGGACAAATCCTATTTGAAATGGATGGTGTGAGTTTGTCAAATGCTCGACAAGTCGCTACATTAGCGGCGCATAAACTATGTTCGTCAACAAAGTTTGTTCGGTGGTCGTAAGCTTATTAATCTAACCCCAAATTGGTACACGCCAATTCCATTCGCCGGATTGAAAGAGCCATCAATCACTATGATCTCTTTCTTAGAAAAGAAACTGCGTAAATTATGCCTTTTTTGATCCCACACTTTCCGTTGATCAACAACCAACTAAATCTATACTTCTTCACTACTCGTACAGGGAAGGTGGAATAAATTCAGTCTCTCTTTTTTTGGGGGGGAGCAGAGCAGTCAAAAAATGAACCAAACCAAATGATTGTTCTAGAATGGTAATTCCTCACAATTGCTCCTTGAGATGCAGCGGAACCATGGCAATTAGGATCTCAAGACGCAGCAACACCTATAATGCAAGGAATAATAGACTTACATCACGATGTCTTTTTCTTCGTTATTCTGATTTTGGTTTTCGTATCATGGATCTTGGGTCACGCTTTATGGCATTTCCACTATAAAAAAAAATCCAATCCCGCAAAGGATTGTTCATGGAACTACTATCGAGATTCTTCAGACCATATTTCCTAGTATCATCCCTATGTTCATTGCTATACCATCATTTGCTCTGTTATACTCAATGGATGAGGTAGTAGTAGATCCAGCCATTACTATAAAAGCTATTGGACATCAATGGTATCGGAGTGCGCCTCTTCACGAGGGTGAATAAAGTGCAACCAAATGCCTTAAAGTTGAATAGGGTTCGCGAAGCATCTGGCTTACCGGTAATCTCCCATTCCCGCCGTCGAGAGACTTTAATAATTATAGCATGCCAGAAACGGGGAGTTGAGGTGGTTAGACCTATACCCCAAAATGCTCCCACCATAGGAGCCTATGGTTCCATTCTTGTTGTTGCTGGAGGTATACATCCCTCTTCTCGGTGTTGAACGATATACGAGAAATAAATGCTCAGCCTGCAATGTCCGATAACGGCGCTGAAGTAGTGAATCTATCGGCACCATAGCAGTGGTATACAACTTTGGACCAAACGGCCGGCCTAGTAACCTTTCGGAATGGGGGATCCCCGTTGGCAACAACCACGGTAGTAGTTGCGGAACTACTGGGCCGGGAGAGCAGCGGAAAGACACTTGACTATAGGGACAGGAAATTGTCTTGTTCCTGCTCCTCTTTCTTCTCTTCGGGGACGGAGGTCCTACGGTAGGTAAAAGCAGGCACAAGCAAGTTGACCGAAGGGGACCAGCGCTTCTACTCCTCCACCGATGAGCCGTTCTTGCGAGAAGCAAGGAATATCGTGAACGGTGGGAGGCCACAGAGAATTGACCTATTCATAGAGTGATCCTATGATCGATACAGGATATAGACTATCTCATTCTTTATTCTATTCTATTTCTGAAAAAAAAAAGAAGGGTGACTCAACTTCTCAGCTAGAGTTGGTGGTGGGACCTGTTGGCATAATGCACGCTGGAACGTGGGAATTCGAGGTCTCATGAACTACTACTAAAAACCAACCTTGTTTTTGTTTTGTTTGTGGACAAACGATATCCGGTCAGGCCTATGGCTGGATCCTTTTAGATCTACGGGCCGGCCGGCCCCGGCCGTTTACATGAGCAAAGAGAATCTATACTCGAGCGTTCCACTGGGCCCCTGACAGGATAGGTGAGGAATCACTCTGGATCTTCTTTTTTTGGGCTACAACTTCGCCGAGCCGACTAGCATCCCTTTCCACTGTGCATTTTTCGAACAAAGAATACGACTATAGGATCGAATTCTCAAGAAACTGCTCGTCCCATACCTTCTGCCTGTCTCATATGTGTGGAACCTGGTCTTTTTCGGTTCCAGCCTCTCCCTCGAATACATAGGGTAGGTAGGGCTGGGTGAGAAATGGTTCCCTCTTGCCAATAAACTTTTCCCGGCCTTCGATTAACCTTACTCATAAAGGGTCTTACGGTCGGGAGAACTACCTAACTAAAGAAAAATAGTGTTCTTTCTAAGAGTAGGCGTGGAGAGCTTTTTGCGGGGAAACTTGCAAGTACAGTTTGGGGGAAGGGGGAACTTCTGTTAATTTCGTGACTTGACTGACTTCAGACTGGAATCAACCATCCAAGAAATCTTTCGCCCTAAGTAAGGTCTAACTTTCTTTCTCCCGGGATTCTCTTATATAACCAACCAAGCCAGGGGAAGGGCTAGCCCAACTATTCGATTCGAGCTATAGAGAAAGGCCCAATTAGACCAAGGATCATATAGGTAACTGAGTTTCAGTTTCAAATGGGAGAAAATATCACTAGAACGAGGTTCAGTTCAAATCGGGTGGAAGAGAGCGGTTAAGTGGCTTTGGGGAGTCCATTGCATCAAGAGTAAGCAAGTGTTCCCTGTTGATCACTACCTGTGAGAAAAATGTCATCGACAGATAAAAGAAGGTAGATACTATCCCCAGAT
The DNA here is from genome assembly GCF_000226075.1 of Solanum tuberosum. Classification (NCBI taxonomy): domain Eukaryota; kingdom Viridiplantae; phylum Streptophyta; class Magnoliopsida; order Solanales; family Solanaceae; genus Solanum; species Solanum tuberosum. The sequence continues at coordinate 585,026 of NW_006239234.1, forward strand.
GTGTTACGAATGAATAAAGAGGTATCACAGGCACTGCCATGGAACCCCTTTAGAGAACAATATAGTGTTGAAATAAGTGGAAAAAGCTCTGGGAGCTTGCTTCAGTCCATAAAGAGCTTTGTGAAGTCGGCAGACATATCCTGGATGAGCGGTATCCAGAAAACCAGGAGGTTGAGACATATAGACTTCCTCCTCAAGAGTTCCGTGTAAAAAGGCATTACAGACCTCCAGTTGCTTAAGAACCCAATTATATGTGCAAGCGAGATATTTTATAATACTTAGAGTAGTTGGTTTGACAACAAGACGTGAAGGTATCAGAAAAGTAAATACCTGCCTGCTGATGGAAGCCTTTCTCCATAAAGTATGCCACTGGAGGGGTCCTTCCCTGCAATGTATGTTGGAGGGTCAGCTTCTACTTACTTCCTTCTAGAAGCGAAGGTTGGCAAGGAAGACCCATTCATGTTCTATTCTATGCCATGCCGCAAATTCAGTATACCAATGTTAGCGAATCAGATTCTTCAAAAGAAGAGTCTGCAGGGGCAGCAAATATAGTTTCCAAATAAGTCAGAATCTTAGCGGAAGCTCTTCCTTTGCCAGCTATTCCTATGTCAGCTACTACTTTGTCAGAGGCTAAGTTCCCTATATCTTCCGGGAAGGGAGTAGAAGAAGAAGCCCTCGTGACTCGGCTGCATAAATTAGCATATCATCCGAATATATTTACAGAGAAATATTGTCAATCAAATCAACTTTTTTGTGTTAGCTTATCTTATTCTTCTTGAATTGTCTCGAATTACCTACGGAGTTTTGAGGGGTTCACTAGATTTTTTATTCCTTCTCCATTTCTGAGAACTGGGAAAGGTAAATATTACTATATTATTTCTTCCCTCTCTTCCTCTTCCTCCCTGACTTCATACTCGCTCTAACCCAACAAAAAGGGCAGAGTTCCATTTGGTGGGTGGGTCTAGGGCGAACGAAAGAGATGTGTAGCAAAGGGCAGGTGAGGCATTGTGTCGTCGAACATAAAGAAATTTGCTCTTCCATTTCTTAGTAGGAGTGCTCCTATGTTAGCAGGATATTTCGTGCAAGAACTAGATTTGAGTTAGTGCACTAACTAGGTTGTTTTTTCTAGCCTAATGGCTCTATCTCTGAGGTAACCCGGACTAGTAGCAACCGATTCTAGTAAATAAGATATTTTTTCCTAGTAAATAAGATATTGTTTCATAGAATTGGTTGTTCTTTCTCTCTCCTTTCTTCTAAAGGAATTGAGTCGTTCATTTCGGTCTAACTTCGTTACTGTACCCCGGTCTCACTCCGACATCGTACTATCCTAGACCTCTGTCTATCCCGACATTGATGGAAATTCATAGTTACGTTACCCAGCCCGATAACCCAGACAAGTGGGAGGCGGAGCACTTTCCCTATCATACGATTCTGCCAGACTATTCTATTTCATTCATTCTCCATTTCGTCTACTCCGGGAACCCATAATCTGACGATTCTTTCACATATTATCTTTTTCGTGAATTCGACATCAGTGATCTACGACCATCCTTTCTTCTTTCCATTCCAAAAAGGAATAGTTGGCTGATAGGTGCCCAGCCCAAGCCGGGACATCATTCCTTTCTCCTCCTCTAGTTGTTGGTGAGGGACAATCGACCGATCCCTGGAACCACATTTTATGATACGTATATGGATAGATAGATAGATACCGATTCTTTCTCTCGATGACGAGGGACGAAAAGAGAATCCGCTTTCATCGGAATATCCGATTCAAAGCAAGAGACGAAGAGAGAATAAGTTCATTTCGGGTCACAGAAAGGATCGGATCGAAGGAGAAAGGTTAGGCACTTCCTAAAGTCATTTCAATAAGAGGTTGCTTCTTGCATCTTAGCTAATTCAACTATTTCATTGATCCAAGGATGAATTTCCCTTAGCTCTTAAGCTTGCTAGAAAGCCGAAAGCCTTTTAGTAAACAAGTACGGATTTTTAGACGGGCATCTTAGAATAAGAAAGGATTGTTCCTAATCCGGAATTTGCAACACAACATAAGTAGAAGCATGCTATGCTAGCATAGAATAGTTGTACCGAGTGAAAACTTCTTTTCTTAGGATGAACAGTATAAAGATCTTCTTCGTCGATAACAAGACTTTCCTTTCTTCATAAAGGAAGAGAACCGGAAAGCTTACATGCAAGGAAAGTCAGTCTATAAAGACAGATTAATTCTCTCTCTTCTGCCTATCGCTTTATCTAAGCTACAGTTAACCCAATGCAAGACAGAGGTGCGAAGCAGACTGACTCTTCTTTTTCCAAAAGTGGAATGCTTCTTTTATGCCATTATCTTCTTGCCAAACCAACTAGTTCGATCCAACCCAGCAGACTTAGAGCAAGAAATGCGTACTTTCAGAATAAGCCTATCATCTTTCAATAGTTCCAACCTATTCTTTCTACCTCCATTCAGAGTTCTAAGGATTGACCAATTGAATAGCACTATTTCGAATGAAAACTACCCTTTAGGGGGAAGGTGAAGTGTAAGAGAAGCACTAAACCTTTGTTGACTACTATCTGCACTTTTTTTGCTTCGAGTTTACCCTTGTCCTGAAAGGTGCCTCTTCCTGAATTTACAGCCAGTTCGATCTGGTAAGCCAAAGGGGCCGTATTCTATCATGAGATAGCGGTGTGCACTTTCTGTTATCACCCTCTTTCATTGCCATTTTTGAAGCAAATAGAAAAAATCTTCTATAACCATGAGAGGGCAGAATAGAAAAGTTGATAGCATATTAAGATTCTTCCTATTCTTTAGAAGATAAGGAGGCAATCCTTTCCCCAGAACTTAACCTAGACTGGTTTGAAATGGGCCCCCGCTTACTGGATGACATAAGTAAGGTTTAGAACAGCATGGCATCACTTCTAGTAGGAAAGTCAAATTTCTCTCGAGTTCTAAAAAGAAGAGAGTTCAATAGTGCAAGTTGGCTAATTCCCCGTCTTTTTAGTTTAAAGCTGCCTTTCACTCATAGAAGTCTATTTTGAAACATCTATTTTGAGAATTCCCGGAAAAAGGTAGCAATCCTGGGCAGAGAAAAGCGATAGGAAGGAACCCATTCCAGCTCAACTGAAAGGAGATATCCACTTTCCTCGTGAATTGCCTTCTTTGAGGCATGATCGGGGGGCGTAGGGATTTTTTCTTCTTTTATTTGTGTTGATCTGAGTACCGCCCTAGCGAACTATTGGGTTGAGGGACCCAGCCCAGACAACTTTGGAGTAGAGTCACTTCCAATAGCTTCAGTAAAGCTCTAAAAATACGAGAAATCTCAATAGGTGGAAATTAAAGTGGTTGGTTCTTGAACCGATTCCATTTCTGGTTCCCCAAGACAACAATGAATGGACTCTTTCTGGGAGGTTGAGGGAAGGATAAAGCATCTAAGGCAGGATATCATTGTTGTAAGCCTCCTTCACTGCATTAGATTAGGGCCCTATTGATCGTGTCTTCGGAGGGTTGGAGAAGCGTTAAAGACTCCTTTAGGAAAGAACTCCTTGCCATCTTTACGCCTTACATACGGCAACAATCGCATAAATCAAAGTAGAAGTCACAAGATGACCTAAAGTCCAGAAAAAACCACTCTCTCCCGGGAGAGCTTTCGAGAACACATGCGCCGCATATTGCATCAACATTTTCTACAGATAGTTTACCAACAAAAGAGATTCCACCAAGAACTTCTATAGCTAAAAGAGTTAATTCAAGTCTACTTATTGCATCATTCACGTCTATTTTGAAGTCTTATTTAACTCGTTCGATGTGAAGCCCTTCCACACCTGTATGAAGCATCTCCTCTTGAGATTGGTTCTTCCAAAGTTTCCTAATTCGCTATAGAGATTGAGCAAGTGCATCAGTCTAGGACGCGCCGTTCGGGTGATATCTACCAGGATAACAACCCGTAGCCTAGTTGAGGTCAAACCCTCTTTGACAAGATTACAGACTCGAACACTCACGACTCGCCTTTCTGCTCTCTCTATTGATATCTCATAGTGTCGACTCTTTGCAAGCAACCTCGACATAAAAGAAAATGGCGGACGTGCTCCGACAACCTCGCCCGAGCCTCCCTCCCTTCATTCAATGCTTGACAGCTTTCTTTATGCGGCGTGACACGTCTATCTTTGACACTCATCAATCAGCTAAAAGACAACGGTTGCGAAGCAAGGGGTGAGGTAGCGCTTTCCGTGGGAAGAGAGCTCTCACCTTGATGGGAGGATTGGCAGGACAAAGATCCGAAACGGGTGCAGCTATCGAGTGCGTTTCGCCACTCCTTGTCACGGCTCAAAGGGGTTTTGAAGGTTGCTTGCAATGGTTTAGAACATGAAGCCGCTGTGCGTGGGTCACTCTATCTTACGAGACCTTAACTGGTCTTCCTGCGCCTATGCCACTCGGAGTGTTGAGTGTTGTTATGTTAGCTGGGGTAACTGATTAAACTGGGCATAATGCATTCGCACTGGGAACAGGAACTTAGATTTAGGACTCAGAGTCTATGTCCCGCCGCCCTCGCCCCTAACTCTAAAGCCGCTAACTTCGGTACCCGGGGAATTTCCCTCACATGCTGAAGCACGAAAGCCCCTATCTTTTATGACATTTATAAAGAAAGTGATTTGAAATAAGAACAGCCAAAACGACTTCCTTTCTTTAGAGTGATCCCCGTCAAGCGAAACCCCATTTCTGAGGTTGGATCCTGCTTGCCAGCTTCAGAATATCAACTCCTGTGGTCAGCTTCTGATTCCGCGTTTCTAAAAAGAAGTGACCAAGGCTACGCCCGGCAAGTCAAACATCTTGCTTTTCACCCTGAAAGTTTCCTTCGAGAGGGCTATAGTTTCCTCGTTACATCCCGGTATTGATTTAATAGGCAGACATTTCTATCTAACACTTTCCCGGTATAATCTTATGGTAGACTCCAGGCGGATATAGCACCATTCATCTTCATTATTTAGCAAGGTTGGACCGCAAATTCAATAAATGAAACTCTACTGACCTCAATCTGAGATCAATCTCGGTCTTTCTGACCCGGCCCTCCAGTCCTTCGTCACCTTGAATTTTGGTGATTGAACTTAAATAATTTTAGGATGACGTTTCTAGATGCACATTGTTATGAGATCACATATAGAATTGACGAAAAGATCGATTACAAAAGAATCGTAAAAAGAACTCAATAATATTTCTGATGGAATATATTCAAGTGATAATGCGTTAATTCTTACATTATTTAACAACACGTCATAAGTGTTCAGTCTAATTCCATTAGAGGGAAGGGAACAATTATCGATAACTATTTCAATTACGAGTATTTATATTAAATTGTGCAGCATATAATAATAGATAAAGATTTTATTGAATCAAGCTTCCATCACTATGATTGAATTAGGTAGAATATATTTCCTTAAATGATCATTTCCGATAGATTGTAAATTTACTATTTTCTCGTCTTTGTCTATGTAACAATTTTAAATTTTGAGTTAAGAATTCTATTCTTTCAAAATCTTTTAGGGTAGAATCTTCCCGAACATTTATGGTGATTTATATTCTCACTCTATTACCTTGACATTATGAATGATCTCATGTAATTGTGTAAGTACATATTTATAGTATATATTAAATATAGAAGAATTGATCTTGGACTTGGGGCTTTGGCTTAGATCGGAACTTAAAATAAATATTTTTTATAAAGCTTAAAAATTTTCTCTATAAATAACAATGTTTTTACAGCCAAGAATAATATTTACAGAAAGAAGGGTTATATCATATATATATATCTGCAATGTGATACAAACTGTACAAAATAGGTCCAAATTAAAGTGTTGAAGAGACAAATAACTCAAGCTAGAGATAATGATATTTTATGTTCAGTCAATAATAATATTGTGATCATCACTTTTGAGAAATCTTTTCACAATATCCAGGAATGGTTGCAAAACGATGTTCCTCCATGCTTCGTCAACAACGTCTTTTCTATCTCCTTTGAAAACGTCAGTAGCAATAATATGATGCACCAACCACATTCTCAGTTATTAACCGTTGAATCTTGTCAAGTTGGTGACAAATTAATAAACGAGTATTAATATTAGCAATTGACGATTGAAGAAGCATCTTCTTTGATACATTATCTTAGTCTATATTTGTTTCTTCTCTTAAATATCTGTCCATTTTGGGGACACCCATGGACCGTCGGATTCCTTTGGTATAATCTACATCTGAAATGAAATCTGCCACACCTCATCTACTATCCCTGGATGCAACATAAATTTAAAGAAGAGTTTTATTTAGTGGAACATAGATTTTATAACCAAAAATATTATTAAGAAAATTATATAACAAAACTTTTTAGCTAGATGCATGATTATTTCTTGATTGATAGATAAAACAATTACAAAAATTACCTGCATTGCCATTTTATTAACCCTCATGTCAACTCTACGGTTCAAGACTGATTGCTCTGCATCAATCCAAATAAAGCAAGCATCATACTTATATTTGAACATGAACAAAGGGTCTTCCAAAAGTTTTTCAATATATGAATTTGACCCTCCAACAATAATTAAAACAAGTTGAGTCTTCAAAAAAATATCTATGTAGACAATAGTTTGCAAACAAAAATATGCAGATGTGAAGTCGGAATCTGACTTAATTTCACCTAAGAAAATGTGATCAAATTAACTTTCTCAGAATTGGAATAACTAATTTTTTAATAGTAAAGTATATTTTCTACTAGAATATACAATTACTACTATTAAATTATCTTGGTAGTCATTTGATATAAATATTGTTGGAAATAAATATATTTACCTAACAAATAGTGTCGTACACCTTGTTCAAGTCCCTTATATACTTGCATTTTGTCCAAGTTAATTATTTCTCCTCAAAAATGGGTGGCAAGGTCAACAGAGACGAGATTTTCCCGTTCCTGTTGCTCCCATTATGAACACCACTTTCTTCTTGTTGAACTTGTTGTTGTTGTTGATGAAAGTATTCATTTTAGCTACACATAAAATAAAATAAAATTGGAAATAAATATATTTACCTAACAAATAGTGTCGTACACCTTGTTCAAGTCCCTTATATACTTGCATTTTGTCCAAGTTAATTATTTCTCCTCAAAAATGGGTGGCAAGGTCAACAGAGAGACGAGATTTTCCCGTTCCTGTTGCTCCCATTATGAACACCACTGTAACGACTCATTTGGTTGTTTTGAGTACTAGAGCTTTTTATTGCATAAAAGACTCTTTCGTTACATTTTAAATGAGAATTTTGGACTATTCGTAACAATAATTATAAAATTAATGGGATAGTTTTAATTTTTTATTTAATTGGTGGTTAAAGAAAATAACATTAGAATTAGTAGTGGGTGACTTTTACCACTTTATTATTAGTCTTATATTAATTAGGGTTTACTAATTTTGAGTGGTTAATTAAAATAAAAAAGAGCCTTGCTGGTTGGGCACAAGCGGTATTGGAGAAAGTCGATTCAGGTAACCTAACTTACGCTTTCAATTTAGTTTACATATAATTATCGGTTGATAGCTATATAATTAAAGCTTGGTGAATAGATAAAAATTAGCAAACTAGTGGTGGGTTGAATAAAAGATTTGAATTGGGAAATATGTTTCTGTACGACATGGGTTATCACTTAGATATGTTAAATTATTATTTATTAGTTTGATTGATGATGGTAAAATAATTAAAGGCTAATGATTAGAGAGATGGATAAATTAAGGGAAATTGGAATAAGGTTTCTTTCTGCCTCTCTTCATCGATGATCAAATGATGCTCATGTAAGTGAGTAATGAGTTGGGGTTGTATTATTCGTGAAGTTACAACATTATGTTTCAATTGTTGATAAATTGGTATAGGTAATTAAATATTAGGTGTATCGAATTATTTAAATTCCATTATAGTTATGCTAATTGGAGGAATTAAGACTTACCCTTAAGGTTGAACTTCAGGAAATTGATTATAGAATTAGGTGAGTTTTTGGGTCTAGGCTAGACATAGAATACTATGAGTGTTTATAGACTCGTTAACTTAAAAATTATGCATATATACTTGATAGATTAGAAAGGTTCGGAGGCATTGAGGAAAGGAAAAGTAATGGAGAAGTAGCTTGCTTGACTTCGGTTCTTCAGTGGAGGTAGGTTATGGCTTATTCTATTTGATAGATAGACTCTTAATAGTGATTGATGATAGATAGACTCTTAATAGTGATTGATATATATTGAGTGATATTGTAAAGTTCTCTATGTACTTGATTGTGTGGTTGTGTGGTTTGTGATTGGTTTGAAATCTTGAGACCGTGAAATTTATAATCTCGAACATTCTCTATCGAAGTGATGCTTTGAATAAAGAAGGCTGAATGAAATATTGTTAATGCAGTGAAAAATGATAAATTAACGATATTATTGGATCGGGGTGTCCGTTACGACACGGTATTATTGGATCGGGGTGTCACGTTCCATCACGGTATCATTGGATCGGGGTGTCACATTCCGACACGGTATTATGGGATTGGGGTGTCACGTTCTAACACGGTAACATTAAAGAGGAAAACATATTGAATTAACTAAATATACTCAATCTCAAAGAACCCATTTCCCAAACGGGTGTGTGGTATGGAGGCATGAATCCTCGTGTGTGTGGTTGATATTGTGATTGATTACGTACTTGCTTCCGTTGTCAGTTGTTCATATGGATTGTTGTTTTCATCTGCTAAGTGCTATACTTGATTTTATACTATTACTTTATGAATATTAGTTACTATTTTGAGTTCGCCAATGATATCTACGCAGTACATGTTACCCTGTACTAAGCCCTAATTGTGTTTTTCTTTATTTTTATTTTGTGGATTACATCGAGTGTACCAAATACTTCGACTTACCCTCAGCTCTAGCCAATCTCCAGCATATTAGGTCCTAGGGGAAGCTATTCATTCAAGCTCGTGTTGGATTCTCTTGGTCATGGCTTGATGTCCTTAATTTTCGGACATAAACTTTTTTATTCATTTATTTTAGCGTCTTTAATAATCTTAGACTTAGTATTTGAAGATTAGATGTCCTTGATGTGACGACTTTCAGGTTTTGGGAATGACATATAGTAAACTTTAATGGATTCATGTTCTTACACTAATAAGATTTAAGCTTCCGTATTATGGTTAGTATTTTGTAAGTTGAATGTTAATTATAAGTTGGGTTGAATTCATTGGTTCTCCCACCTAGGAGGTTAAGTGTGGGTGTCACTCATGACTTGGTTTGGGTCGTGAGAAATTTTGTATCAGAACTTTAGGTTTGGTGATCTCATCACATAAGGATAAGTCTAGTAGAGTCTTGCGAAACGGTACAGAGACACCTTTACTTTTCTTCGATAGGCTATAGGACTCTAGGAAAACTCTTCTCTTTCTTCCTTTTGTACTATTACATGAATCCAATTGGTATCTAGGTGATACAAATTGGTATCTGAATTTCTTCACTCTATTTCGCATATGGTTAGTACTAGAGTAGTAGAAGTGGAAACACCAACGCGAGAAAGAGAGGATGTGTCATTTGAAATAGGCATATTTCTCCGATAGACCACATGGCCTGTAATGACTACTGACCAACATTATCTTTTTATTAAGTTCTTAAAGTTGAAAACCCCATTCTTCATGGCTATTGCATATGAAGATGTTTATGATTTCCTTGTGGATTGTCATGAGTTGTTTCATAAGATGAATATAATGGAGAGGTTTGGTGTTGAGTTGTGACATACTAGTTTCAGGAAGATGCCAAAATATGGTGGCGGTCTCATGTTGAGTGTGTGCCGACAGTTAAGGCACTATAATATGACTTGGACAACATTTTCTATCTTCTTCATGGAAAGGTATGTATCCCTGACTTTGAGAAATAGGAAGAGAGATGAGTTCCTGAATATAAAGAAACGGAAGATGTGTGCTGCAGCCTATGAGGTCAAATTTTGTACTTTATCTAGATATTTGACATGCAAGAAGTTTCGAAAGGGACAGCTAGAAAATAAACATCATTACTTTAGGAAATAAAGTTAATGAAGTTGTCATAACATGTATAGGTTGTGTACTGAATGGTGAAATTATGTTGCACCAATTAAGGTCAGAATCTCTACTACGATTTCATAGATTGAGTGTATAAAAAAATGGCATGAGACGAATACTACAACATTATCGATGCTTACTTGGTTAGATTTATGAAATGTGTTACTTTGTTATCGACTTTATCCGACGAAGAACGCAAATCACTTGGGCTAGAGAGAGAACAAATTTGATAATGTTTTGCACTTATTGAATGGGTAGAAGTGTGTGGGCTATTTGGGTATGATATTTTCCATAAGTATGATGTTTTCTAGTATGGATCTATCGAACTCTCATAATATGGTACTAGTGGTTTATGAAAATAGATATATCGATTTGCAAGTACGAATACTAACTACTTAAAGAGTTTTTAGTTGTACCACATTCCTGTATAAATAGATTTAACGTTGCATTCATATTTGAGAAACCAACTAGTTTGGTACTACGGAGGCTTGGGTTAAGCTTTATTTTTTACAAAAAATTTTAGTGGTGGATCTTTGCTACAGTATTAATACATTTAGGTTGTGAAGTGTATCTTGGGGATTCTAAGGGAGGACCGGTGATTTTACCTTAAACTCCAAAGGAGTAGATTGATATCGGAATGACAAGCTTAGGGATAAAGTAAGTCCAATGACCATACTTGGGTGAAAGCAATTGAAGATTTTAGTAAGAAAGTGTGTATAAAATTAGGTTAGTTCCTTGAATTTGATTGGTCTAACTTAGTTTGAGGTGTGATGTTGATGAAAAAGTTGACTTCATGGTGAAGGGAAGAGATAACTGAACATGATGGTAATAAGAGTTCGTGATGGTTTGTGATTGTGATGCAACTATATAATAAAGATTGTTGGTTAAATGAATTTTATATAGTAATAACGACTTGCGAGTATCTACGATTGTGATTTTTTTTACTATATAGTGAGTAACATGAATGTATGGAAAGTTTTAGGTGATGTTGGGACACCGCTCAAATAGAATTTAGAGTTAGAATCAAAATGAAAAATAAAATAAAATTAATGAGATGTAGTGTAGCCTTTAGAATGAGGTGAGAGTAGGAATATTTTCTCTCATTAAAAAGTCTAAAGATCTGTCTCTACAGGGATTGAGAATTGGGTTCGGAGACGCGTGGTTTCATCTGTTTTGCTCTGCTTATGATAATAGTGTCACATGTTCATCTGATTGGTTAAAAACTAGTGGACAAGACTTGACAATGAAGTGTACAGACGTCCAGCTCAAGTGTGATGATAAGCTTTTTTGTGATTTTGAGTTTGGTTATGAGTACAATTGGATTTTTAAGGAAGGATATGGTAAGATCGACGGAGAGGCGATCAATGATAAACTAAGATACTTGAATTCCTAAAAATCTTCTAGGTATGAGCTAATGTTGATAGATAAGAGGATTGAGTTAGACATTTAAATTTACAATTCAAATTTTGTTTTATTATACGGTCTACATTTATGGTGATATGTTTTGTCAAGATATGGATTGGTAATATAAGAAATGATTGATTGCATCCGTATTGAGCATGATAAAGAACTTCTGCATGTTTTGGACCATAAAATTTGTTACTTTTGATTCTGAAAGGTTCTAAGGAAGGGTTTCCCTAAGAGTTTTGATTTATAGTGTGAAGTAAAACGTCTTGGGTTGTTTGTAAAAGGATGATATTGGTAAGAGAGCTAGAGAAACAAGAGTCTGATATTTAAAGGATCGAGATATTCAGAATTTTGCACCATAAGAAGAATTTGAGAAAAGTGAAGGAATAAGACCTCCGTATAAACCCTTGGGGTGTAGTTGAAGGTTGTATTGATTTTTGCCTATCAGTTTAGATAGGACTGTAACATGTGAACTAGTTCGGTACAGACTTACTAGGAGTTATCATCAACTATTATAAAGATTGAGTTTTGATTTGGGTGACAAATAGTGAGATATGGAAAATTAGAGTTTTACGTGGGGTTAGATTGCTCAAGTTATGATAGATGACTTAAGAATGTTATGATGTGTTACATAGACATTTGATGGTGAATAGAAGTGATGAGCTTATAGTATACAAAATAATTTGAGTGACCAAGAATTTCCCTAAGTGTTGGCATGAGGTACATGATGGTTTAGAATGGTAGCTAAAGCATGGTATGTGGAAGTGGTGTGAAGTTGACTTTGAGTGTGATTTAATGGTTTTATGTCGATGGAAAGGTATTATGAAATTTGAAATTAGTGCTATTAGCCTTGTTTGGGACTCATATTTGTCATGAAATAATTGAATAGAAAGAGAGATAGTGTCACAACCTAGACCATCATGATTGGAACCCACACTAACACTCCGGTGGGAGAACCACTACTACAACCCAAACCAAGCAACTAAAGCAATAACTTAGGCATTTAAGTCAAATACTAAGGAAAGAAAAAGAGTGTTCCCATAAACTCTAACAAAAGTCTAACAATAGCTAAACAAATGTGGAAGAAATAACCTAGAACCTGAAAGTCAATATACCAAAACATCCAACAATGAACAAAGTCTAGACAAGAAGGGATACAACCCCGTAGTAATGAACTAATCAACTAACTAAAACAATTGTCTATGTCCAGAAATTGTGGACATAGACGAAATAGAATCCCATGGCAGCCCGAAAGAATTGGCTCACCCTTGAATTCGAACAATCGCTGATCTCCTAAGCGAGGTCTGTCAGTAGCCTCTTGAAGATGCCCTGTATTTAACAAAAATAAGAGCAAGTGCAGTATCAGTAAACACCCACAGTGTACTGGTAGGATTACGCGGCTATCCCACTACTGCAACATAAACAAGTCAAGACACCAATATAATCACATGCATATATATTAACATATACAATATTATCAACATTTACGAACAATGATCAGTTTCACATTTTATATCACATCATGGTCCTCTGATGGAATACCAACCTAAACAGTAGCATGCCGAAACGTGGCAACCGATCCAAGTTAGTTATGCCGGAACGTGGCAACCGATCCCATTCACACACAACAATACACAATCACAAGTATATCATCAAGATCATACATTTAAGTTATGATTTCATGGCAATGATAATTCATCTATCTCATTTACAACAAGTGTGATCAACATCGCAACATTCATACATATACAAGTATCATAATGAAGCAAGAACAATCATACATCACACAATCATAGAATCACAACCATAACCTACCTCGAAACAAGCTTGAAATCCTAAGAAACTTGATCCTTCCCTTTCCGGTTTCGTTCTGCTTGTTCTTGATCTACAAACAATCAATACCACACGGAAATCAACAAACAATTGCTAATTACCCAAAACTATAATAATTCTATGAACCCTAGATCAAACCCATCATCCCAACTATCAAAATTAGGGGTTTTTCCGCCATAAAATCTATAACAAAACCCTCCACCATCAATATTAACCCATTCTATTACGTTCTACAGATTGAAAAATGGATTCGAGAAGTGAAAAGATTACCTTTAGCCTCAAGAATGGTGAAAAATGAGTAGGAGTCACTTGGGGCTTGTTCCTTAGCTCTAAAAGTCGAAAAGTGCATAATGAGGTCGTTTAGGGGTTTATTAACGACTTTAATTCACAGCAGGCCTGCCACAGCGGCCACCACCCCGCTATAGCAACCCCGCCAAAGCGGCAAAAGCGGCGCCTATGCGGGTTACGCGAGACAGAGAGCTAATTCAAGAATTCCAAGACTCCTATTTCACAACACACATCTAACCAAGGACGCTCAGAAATACCCTTTACACTACGATCGATTTCGGGAGTTCTACTCGCCCGAATTCAATTCCGCAAAATCGTACGGTTTCCTTTACGAGTTATCTATCCCCTCATGAAATAAAAAACACAAATACTTCATCCGATTGTTACCAGATTTTCCTACACCATTAAGACTCCAATTTCATGTAAATCTGGACTAGGTTGGGAAATTTCAAGATACTACGAAAAAGTTTTCCGGCTCCAAATTTTCCCCCGTTGGTTTGTCTATAAGGACGGAACCTGGTCATTACAATAGATACCAATTTACCCATCACTCGTCCCCGATTGACAAACTTAGGAAAAAAATAGGCTAAAGAAAGAGTGAAGTAGTACCTAAATCGACGAACAATTGGGGATACTTGTCTCGCATGTCCCTCTCGGTTTCCCAAGTAGCTTCCTCAACTGGACGATTCTTCCATTGAAACTTCACGAACTTAATCTCTTTGGTCCTCAACTTACGCAAATCACGATCAAGAATTGCAATTGATTCCTCCTCATATTGGAGGTCCTTGTCTAACACAATTGAGTCCCACTTAATGATACAATCCCCATCACCATAATACCTCTTCAACATCGATACATGAAATACCGAATGAACACTCGATAAATTAGGAGGTAAAGCCAATATGTACGTTACCGGTCCCACACAATCAAGAATCTCAAATGGACCGATGTATCTAGGACTTAGCTTACCTTTCTTACCAAATCTCATCACCTCTTTCATGGGTGATACCTTATGAAGAACATTTTTTACCAGATTGAAACGCCATGTCTCTTACCTTATGATCCACATACTTCTTTTGTCTACTTTGGGCTGCTAGAAGCTTAGCTTGAATACTCTTCACATTATCTTGAGCATCCTTCACTAAATCAACCCCTAGAGGACTCACATCGCCAGCCTCAACCATCCTATGGGTGATCTATATCCCATATAATGCCTCAAATGGTGCCATATCAATGCTGGAGTGATAACTATTATTATAGGAGAATTCACACAAAGGTAAGAATTTATCCCAATGTCCTCCAAAATTGATCACACAGGACCTCAATATGTATTCCAATACTTGAATAGTCATCTCCGATTGTCCATCCGTCTGTGGATGAAAGGCTGTACTAAAAGTGAGTTTTGTGCCCAATTCATCATGCAATGTCCTCCAAAACTTGGATGTGAATTGGGTACCACGGTCTGAGATGATAGAAAAGGGCACCCCATGCAACCTCACTATCTCTTTCACATATACTTTAGCAAATTTTTCAGCATTATAATCTATTTTTGCAGGAATAAAATGGGCTGACTTAGTCAATCTATCAACCACTACCCAAATAGAATCAAATTTCCCCAAAGTCTTGGGAAGACCAACCGCAAAATCCATTGCTATTCTTTCCCACTTCCATCCTAGAATTGACATTCTTTGATGTAAACATGCCAGCCTTTGATGTTCATATTTCACTTGTTGAAAATTTTGACACTTCGCCACAAACTCCGCTATGTCTTTCTTCATGCCCGGCCACCAATAAATTCGCTTCAGATCTCTATACATCTTGGTCACACCCGGATGAATATTATATCGCGAACCATGAGAATATGCCAACAATTTCTCAATTAAGTTTTAACACCCCGTATCCGAAAATAGAGAATTCAGATTTTTGATGTTACAGGTGGCACTCACAGACACCATCCACGGATTGTAGATGGACTAACGGTCCGTCCTGCAAGTCCGTGGTTCGTGACAGAAAACTTCCCTGGAACTCAGTCAGAAAATTTGGCTAAGTGTTGACCCACGACCGGACTTACAGTCTGTAAATCAGGTCACGGACCGTAGTTCATGTCCGTGGATCGATGCCCCAAAAGCCCAGCTTCAGTCCCGATTGACGGTTGACCAGCACGAACCGTCAACCGATCCACGGCCCATAAGTCTGACCGTAGATGAGGGTCAGCAGCTAGTTAGCTGAGAATTATTGATGAGTCAACTTCAGATGGTCATAAATTTTAGCACAAAATGAATTGTGTATCCCATTACCTATGGTATGATAGATAATTGAATTATATTTCCAACGCCACTGAGTTTGCTAAATTCCGACCTCCGAGTAAAAAGTTATGCTCGTTTTAGTGAAGCCCTGTCGGGTAGACTCGACCTACGGACACAATCGACGGTCCGTCGATTGATTGACGGCCCGTCAGTCCAAACCGTCGATCACTCCGACAACAGTTAATTCAGAGGTCTTTTGGTCTTTTCCTATTTCGTTTAACCCCTAAGATACGTCGTTTAAACCCTAAATCATGAGGTTTTAATCAGTTTAAGCATAGAAACATAACTAGAACTTACGTTAGTCAAAATCATTAATCAAACTTAGAAAATTAGAAGCAAGAGAGGAGAAAAAGGTCAAGAACCCTAGTTCAAGAATGCAACAAGGTTCCATCAGTTCCAGCCCCGAAATTGAAAGATTTCTCCGTGGAATTCGTCACCAGGTATGTGGAATTTCACTAGTGGGTTCCTTTCGCCCATTAGATCCCTAAAATTCAATCAGATTCTTGATTCCATAATTATGAAAAGACCTAGGGTTTCTAGAATTTCAACAGATCATCATGAATTAGTTATTTAAATGTTCCAAATCAGATTATCATGTTATTACATCGTTTCTCACATGAATTTCAGAACCCTAGCTATGTATTTCTTTAGTTCTTGAATTACACATGCTAGGTCAGATATTTCAGTATTCAGTTATACATGCCTCAGTTTATGAATGCATCATTATCAGATTAATTGTTGCATTCTCAGTTGGCATGTTCAATTTGTGCTACCCAGTAACTTACAGAAATTCAGTCATAATGTGTTA
>NW_006239234.1:604241-605110 GCF_000226075.1 Solanum tuberosum
AATGGCTCTAGCTGAGCTTAAGGAATTGAAAGAGCAGTTGAAAGACCTTCTAGATAAGGGCTTCATCAGACCTAGTATTTCTCCATGGCGTGCACTAGTGTTGTTCGTGAAGAAGAAAGATGGTTCTCTCAGAATGTGCATTGACTATAGGCAGTTGAACAAGGTCACAATAAAAAATAAGTATCATATCCCCAGGATTGATGACTTGTTCGACCAACTTCAAGGTGCTAGTCATTTCTCAAAGATAAACCTCAGATCAGGTTGTCATCAGCTTAGAGTCGGATATAGTGACATTCCGAAGACAGCCTTCAGAACTCGGTATGGTCATTACGAATTTATAGTTTAGTCATGTCATTTGGACTAACCAATGCTCCTGAACCTTTCATGGATTTGATGAACAGTATTCAAGCAGTACTTGGACTTGTTCGTCATCGTATTTATTGATGACATCCTCATTTACTCTAGGAATGAGGAAGAACATGCAAGTCATTTGAGAGTTGTTCTGCAAACTCTCAAAGATCGCCAGTTATTTGCAAAATTTAACAAGTGCGAGTTTTGGTTACAATCAGTTGCTTTCCTTGGGCATATTGTGACTAGTGAAGGAATTCGAGTAGATTCCCAGAAGATAGAAGCAGTGAAACAATGGCCCAGACCTACCTCTGCTACAGATATCAGAAGTTTCCTGGGTTTAGTGGGCTATTACAGAGGGTTTGTGGAAGGATTTCCACCCATAGCCTCTCCATTGACTAAGTTGACTCTGAAAAAAGTTAAGTTCCAGTGGTCAGATGATAGTGAGAAAAGCTTTGCAGAATTGAAAACTAGGTTGACTACAACTCCTGTCTTGACTCTACCAGAGGGTTCAGATGGTT
>NW_006239234.1:605252-646225 GCF_000226075.1 Solanum tuberosum
TGCAGCAGCGAGGGTCCATGACTTTGTTAGGATGAATTCGTTTGGGTTCTTAGGATCGCAGACTGCTGAAGATCCCTAGAATTTCTTGGATGAGATCAAGAAGATCTTTGAGGTGTTGCAGGTCACTGGGAATGATCGGGTTGAGTTAGCATCTTACCAACTGAAAGATGTAGCTCATATCTGGTATACTCAGTGGAAGGAGAACAGGGGTACAGATGTCGCTCCTATTACTTGGGAATGTTTCAGCGAAACCTTTCTAGATAGGTTTTCCCCATAGAGTTGAGAGAAGCAAGGGCCCAGGAATTTATGAACTTAAGGCAGGGTAACATGACTGTCCAAGAGTATGGGCTCAAGTTTAACCGACAGAATCTTCTTTAGTAGTAGAGGTTAAGGAAAAGCAAGACAGTGATCCAATCTTGCTTGAGCTTAAGGGTGCAGTCCATCAACAGAGAGTTGAGGTTTTCTCCCAAGGGGGAGATGGTGTGCTTCGCTACGAGGGTCGATTATGTGTTCCTAATGTGGGCGAGAAGCATATTCTTGTAGAGGCCCATAACTCCAGATATTCTATTCATCCAAGTGCCACTAAGATGTACAGCGATCTGCGGGAAGTCTATTGGTGAATGGTATGAAAAGAGATATAGCAGACTTGGTGGCTAAGTGCCCCAATTGCCAGCAAGTCAAGGTAGAACATCAGAAACCAGGAAGGTATGACTCAAGAGATTGACATTCCTACTTGGAAGTGGGAAGTGATCAACATGGACTTCATCACAGGTTTACCGCGTACTCGTAGACAACATGACTCCATTTGGGTGATTATTGATAGGGTTACTAAGTGTTCTCGATTTTTTGGCAGTCAAGACTACAGAATCGGCGGAGGATTACGCCAAGCTTTACATTAATGAGATTGTGAGGTTGCATGGGGTTCCTTTGTCTATCATCTCAGATAGAGGTCCTCGGTTCCTTTCAGAAGGTCTTGGTACTCAAGTTAATCTTAGCACAACATTCTCCAGTTGGTTGGTTTGAAGTAGGTGAAGCAGCCTTGATAGGACCAGATTCGGTCCTTAATGCTATTGAGAAAGTGCAACTCATTAGAGATAGACTTAAGACTGCCCAGAGTCGCCAGAAATCTTATGCAGATGTGAGAAGAGGGAATTAGAGTTCCAAGTTGATGATTGGGTTTTCCTGAAAGTGTCACCTATGAAGGGGGTGATGAGATTTGGCAAGAAAGGAAAGGTCAGTCCTAGATATGTAGGCCCTTCCCGGATCTTGAAAAGGATTGGTAAAGTAGCTTATGAGTTAGAGTTGCCAGCAGACTTAGCACCAGTCCATCCAGTATTTCACATTTCTCTTTTGAAGAAGTGTGTGGGTGATCCAGCCTCCATAGTGCCATTAGAGAGTGTGGCCGTGAAAGATACCCTTTCTTATTGAGGATGTACCAGTTGAGATTCTCGATCGTCAGGTTAGAAGGTTTAGAAACAAAGAAGTTGCTTCAGTCAAGGTTTTGTGGAGGAGTCAATCAGTAGAGGGAGCTACTTGGGAATCAGAAGCAGCCATGAAGTCCAAGTATCCTCACCTCTCTCCTTCCGATTCCATTCCAGCTTGAGGTAATAGTTCCTTTTCAGTTTTTCAGTCATTCATGCGTAAATTCAGTCTTAGAATCATGTTCCTTCAGTTTGTACTTGCATTTTCACCGTATTTGCATGTCCTTGGAACTCAGTTCAGTCAGAAATTCAGTTCTCAGTGTTTAGTGGTAGGGATTGCAGCCCTCTCCCTCCATTTCAGCTAGTTTAGTCTTCATTCGAGGACGAATGGTCCCAAGGGGGGAGATAATGTAACACCCTGTATCCGAAAATAGAGAATTCAGATTTCTGATGTAACAGGTGGCACTCACAAACACCATCCACGGACCGTTGATGGACTAACGGTCCGTCCTGCAGGTCCGTGGTTCGTGACAGAAAACTTCCCCAGAACTCAGTCAGAAAATTTGGCTAAGTTATGACCCACACCCGGACTTATGGTCCGTAGGTCAGGTCACGGAACGTAGTTCGTGTCCGTGGATCGATGTCCCAAAAGCCCAGCTTCAGTCTCGATTGACGGTTGACCAGCACGAACCGTCAATCGATCCACGGCCCATAGGTCTGACCGTAGATGAGGGTCAGCAGCTAGTTAGCTGAAAATTATTGATGGGTCAACTTCAGATGGTCATAAATTTTAGCACAAAATGAATTGTGTGTCAGATTACCTACGGTATGATAGATAATTGAATTATATTTCCAACGCCACCGAGTTTGCTAAATTCCGACCTCCGAGTATAAAGTTATGCTCGTTTTAGTGAAGCCCTGTCAGGCAGACTCGACCTACGGACCCAATCGACGGTCCGTCAGTCCAAACCGTCGATCACTCCGACATCAGTTAATTCAGGGGTCTTTTGGTCTTTTCCTATTCCGTTTAACCCTTAAGATACGTTGTTTAAACCCCTAAATCATGAGGTTTTAATCAGTTTAGGCCTAGAAACATAACTAGAACTTACCTTAGTCAAAATCATTAATCAAACTTAGAAAATTAGAAGCAAGAGAGGAGAAAAAGGTCAAGAACCCTAGTTCAAGAACGCAGCAAGGTTCCATCAGTTCCAGCCCCGAAATCGAAAGATTTCTCCGTGGAATTCGTCACCAGGTATGTGGGACTTCACTAGTGGGTTCCTTTCGCCCATTAGATCCCTAGAATTCAGTCAGATTCTTGATTCCATGATTATGAACAGACCTAGGGTTTCTAGAATTTCAACAGATCATCATGAATTAGTTATTTAAATGTTTCAAATCAGATTATCATGTTATTGCTCAGTTTCTCGCATGAATTTCAGAACCCTAGCTATCTATTTCTTTAGTTCTTGAATTACACATGCTAGTTCAAATATTTCAGTATTCAGTTATACATGCCTTAGTTTATGAATGCATCATTATCAGATTAATTGTTGCATTCTCAGTTTGCATGTTCAGTTCGAGCTATCCAGTATTTACAGAAATTCAGTCATAACCAGTTAACTACTTAATTCATTGGGAGTAGCATAATACCGAGTTGGACTAGGGTTTCAGCGTACCCATATAGTCCCAGAACTACGAGCCACGTAGGTGTAAGTCCCCTCTGTGGGCAACATCAGTTTAGTGATCACGCCAGCATGCCTCTATACCTCTGGCAGGGTATATTGGGTCCTCTCGATGGGGCGTATACATCGGACTCCACATTTAGCTCATGTGGTTTTATGTCGGTTATTAGTAGCTCCCACAGTTCAGTCAGACTCTATTGCATTGACCATATTTCAGTACAGTCAGTATTCAGTCTCAGCATGTTATAAATTTGGTCTGATATTTCTTTTGTATTAACCTCTCAGTTTATTATCTTTAGTATGCTCATGATCATGCCAGCAGGGTTAACTTGGGATAACTTGTGGTCCTAGGTCCCGTGTCCGCGTCTCGGGGGTAGCTCGGGGCGTGACATAAGTCATCTACTCTAGGAACACATATTTTCCCTTTAAAATTGAGCACACCATCCACATAAAAAGTGGTCTCTTGTGCCATACCAATCGCAGTCTTTTTCTTAAGTTCCTCCAAATTTTCATCTTCAAATTGTTTAGCCTTGATCTCTTCAATGAAAGTGGCCCTTACCTTAATACGGTCTAATACCCCAACTTTTTCAGAGATGGAAAACTGCATGAAATTAGACTCTAAGGTCTGAATTTTTTTAGCCAAAGGTCGTTTGGAGACACTCAAGCAAGCTAAACTACCCATACTCACCACTTTTCGACTCAAAGCGTCTGCCACCAAATTAGCCTTTCCCGGATGGTATTGAATGGTCACAGCATAATCTTTAAGTAACTCCATCCACCTTCGTTGTCTAAACTTCAGATCCTTTTGAGTGAACACATGTTACAAACTACGATGATCAGTAAATACCTCACACTTAATACCATAAAGGTAATGCCGCCATATCTTAAGCACAAACACTACCGCTGCCAGCTCTAAATCATGTGTTCGATAATTCCTCTCATGCACCTTCAATTGACGCGAGGCATAAGCTATAACATTCTTATCCTGCAACAAAACAGCACCCAAACCTGAATGTGAAACATCACAATAAACAATAAAATCTTTACCTTCAACCGGTAATGCTAGAATAGGCACAGTGGTCAAGAAAGTCTTGAGCTTTTGAAAGCTCTCCTGACATTTACAGTCCATTCAAATGGTATCTTCTTTTTGGTCAAATTGGTCAAATTTGTGGCGATAGAAGCAAAGTTCTTCACAAATCGACAATAATAGCTAGCGAGTCCCACAAAACTCCTAACTTCCATCACAGAGCTAGGCCGAACCCAATTCTTAACCGCCTCAATCTTTTGAGGATCTACCATTACCCCTTCCGTTGAAACTACATGCCAAAAAATGCAACCAATTTCAACCAAAAGTCGCACTTCGAAAATTTAACAAACAACCTTTGCTTCCCAAGAATACCCAAAATAGTACGAAGATGGTCGACATGCTCTTTCTCATTTTCGAATAAGCCAAAATATCATCAATAAAGACTATAACAAAAGAATCAAGAAATTGCTTGAACAACCCATTCATTAAACTCATGAAAGTTGCAGGCGCATTGGTCAAACCAAAAGACATAACAAAAAAGTCATAGTGCCTATAACGAGTTCTAAACGCCGTCTTAGGCACATCTTCACGCCTAATTTTCAATTGGTGGTAACCGGATCTTAGATCAATCTTAGAGAAATCCGCTGCCCCTTGAAATTGGTCAAAGAGATCATCTATTCGAGGCAAAGGATACTTATTTCGAATATTGACTCTATTTAATTGTCGGTAATATATATACATTGTCATACTACCATATTTCTTATTAACAAACAAAACTGGAGCACCCCATGGAGAAGCACTACGGCGAATAAATCCCTTATCAAGGAGCTCTTTGATTTGAGCCTTAAGCTCTCTTAATTCTACCGGAACCATGCGATATGGAGGGATAGAAATGAGACGCGTACCAGGCCCTAAATCAATGCAAAAATCTATATCTCTATCCGGAGGCATGCCAGGCAAGTCATTAGGAAATACTTCACTAAATTCAGACACCACAAGAATAGACCCAATGGATGGAGTCTCAATCTCAACATCCTTAATATGAGCCAAATAAGCCAAACAACCCTGCTCTACCAATTTACTAGCCCGAATGGAGGATCTAATCTTAGCTTGCTTAGGCTTGTACACCCCTTCCCACTCTAATATTTCCCTTCACGGAATTTCTAGAGTCATAAACTTAGTATTACAATTAAGCACAGCATAATAGGGGGACAACCAAGTCATGCCTAAGATTATGTCAAAGTCAATCATATCCAAGATCACCAAATCAGCCCAAGTCTGAAATTCCATAAGCAAAATAGGGCAAGCACAATAGACATAGGTACCTATGAGTGACTCTCCAACTGGGGTAGAAATATGAATAGGGGCTTCGAGAATATCACAAATCATATCAAAATCTAAGGCAAATCTCACAGCTACATATGAATAAGTAGAACGCGAATGAAACAACACATTAGCCATCCGGTCACAGACAAGAATAGTACATGTGATCACCGTGTCAGACGCGTCTGCCTCATTCTTGCCCGGAGAAGCATAACATTGAGCACTATCATCTTGACCAGCCACTTCCCTGCATTGTTGCACGTTAAATCTACCTTCGTTTCCATTTCCTCTACCTCCACGGCCTCGCTGATTACCTCCTCGTCCACCTTGTGGACGTCCTCTACCATTACTACCATTTCTCGCGGGTACCACTGCTCTAGAAGGTTGATGCGCGACATCTAATACATGCGGGTGTGGGCAATTTCTCCTCATATACCCAGGTTCTCAACAATTGTAGCAAGTACGATCAAAAGATGGTATGTCGCTCGTTGAAGGCGCGACTCCCTGGCTCTCCTGAAAATTATAAGATGGAGTTCCCGAGTAGTTACCTGTAGAGGCAGGCATAGCAGACTGAATTAGCTTGGTTGCCAGTGTTTGCCTCCTTGAACCTCTAGAATAAGAAAATTGAAAGTTACCCGAGTTCTTGGTTCTTTTAGCCAATGCCTTAGCCTGACCGTCTCGCCTTACCCCCTCCACTTTCTTAACATAATTTGTCACCTCAATAAAGCTCCTCCCTACAAAAGTCATATGAACAGATAATACTTGCAACTCAGAATTCAGTCCCCTAATAAATAAATAGATCCTCTCCTCCTCAGTAGTCACCAACTGCGTAGCATATCTAGATAAAGCATGAAACTTGGCCTCATAAGTAGCCACAGACATTACCACCTTGTTTCAAAGCCATAAATTCATCTTTCTTACTATCTCTCAAAGTTCTAGGCACATACTTTTTCTAGAAATAAAGCATGAAATTGGGTCTAAGTAAGTGGAGGTAAAGTAGAAGATCTACACTCTATATAATCTCTCCACAACTGTTTGGCCTCACCTTGAAGTTGAAAGGACACAAACTCAACCCCATGCTGATGAACAATAACTAATTTATACAGCCTCTCATAACAATACAATATGAACTCATAAGCATCCTCACTCTCAGAACCAAGAAACACATGAGACTTTAGCTTCAAAAACTTAGTCAACATTTCATACTCATTACCGATCATAACAGAACCCAACAAAGGACGGAAGAAAGCATCATTACCTCTAGTCTCACCCACCTTAGGCCCAATGCAAGCAACAACAGAATTAGTAGGAGCTTGAGGTGCTTGAGCAGAAGGAGCACTCTAAAACCAACTAACCCTTTCAAAAATGACATGATCTGTTGAGCTAACACAGGGTCTATGGGGGAACTTCGGTAGTCTCAGCCTACACCTCTTTATCTTGTCCAACATTCTCAATATCAACATTCTCCTTTGCAATCTCTTCATGATGCGCAAAATGGTTCTCATTCACAGGACCATTCTCAACTGGTACCTCATTCACAGTAGGCGCTACTCTCCCACGGCCTCTACCCCTTTCTTGACCGCAATCTCTCGCTGCAGATTCCTCAGTTGGAGCATTGACGGGAGTGATGGGCCTGACGCCGTTTCACCTAGTATTAACCATCTGCAGACAGAAGAGTGAAGGAGGCTAGAAACCAATTCAAATCGACAAATACCAATTGGAATCAAGTTACAGCACGAAAAGAGAAAAGATAAAATAGAGACATTTCGTAAAGTCCTATAGCCTCTCTAAGAAAAGTGAAGGTGTCCCCGTACGGTTCCTCGGGATTCTACTAGACTCATTTTGGTACATCGAGATCAACGGACCTAGGCTCTGATACCAACTTTGTCACGACCCAGACAATCTTGATTGACACCCACACTAACACTCCAGTGGGAGAACTGCTACTACAACGCAAACCAAGCAACTAAAGCAATAACTAACGCATTTAAGTCAAATACTAAGGAAAGAAAAATAGAGTTCCCATAAACCCTAACAAAAGTCTAACAGTAACTAAACAAATGCGGAAGAAATAACCTAGAACCTGAAAGTCAATGTACCAAAATGTCTAACAATGAACCAAGTCTAGAAAAGAAGGGATACAACCCCGTACTAATGAACTAATCAACTAAATTAAGCAATTGTCTAAGTCCGGAAATGGTGGATATAGACGAAAAAGAATCATATGGCAGCCCGGAAGAATTGGCCCACCCTTGAATTCGAACGATCACTGATCTCCTAAGCGAGGTCTATCAATAGCCGCTTGAAGATGCCCTGTACTCAACAAAAATAAGAGCAAGTGTAGTATCAGACACAACCACAGTATACTCATAGGATCACACGGCTATCCCACTAGTGGAACATAAACAAGTTAGGACAACAATATAATCACATGCATATATATCAACATATACAATATTATACACATTTACTAACAACGATCAGTTTCACATTTTATATCATATCATTGGTCCTCTCACGGAACCCAAACGCAAACAGTTAGCATGCCGGAACGTGGCAACCGATCCCATATTTATGTCGGAATGTGGCAACCAATCCCATATTCATGTCAGAACGTGGCAAGCGATCCAAGTTAGTTATGTCGAAATATGGCAACCAATCCCATTCACACACAACAATCACAATCACAAGTATATTATCAAGATCATACATTTAAGTTATGATTTCATGGCAATGATAATTCATATATCTCATTTACAACAAGTATGATCAACTTTGTAATATTCCTACATATACAAGTATCATAATGAAGCAAGAACAATCATACATCACATAATCATAGAATCACAACCATCACCTACCTCAAAACAAGCTTGAAACCCTAAGAAACTTGATCATTCCCTTTCCGGATTCCTTCTGCTTGTTCTTGGTCTACAAACAATCAATACAACACGGAAATCAACAAACAATCACTAATTACTCGAAACTATAACAATTTTGTGAACCCTCGATCAAACCAATGATCCCAACTATCCAAATTAGGGTTGTTTCCACCATAGAATCTATAAAAAAAACCCTCCCCCATCAATATTCACCCATTCTATTATATTCTACGGATCGAAAAATGGATTCGGGAAGTGAAAAGCTTTTCCTTAGCCTCAAGAATGGAGAAAAATGAGTAGGAGTAGCTTAGGGATCGTTCCTTAGCTCTGAAAGTCAAAAATTGCATAATGAGGTTGTTTAGGGGTTTATTACCGACTTTAATACGCATCGGGCCCGCCACAGCGGCTCCACCAAAGCGGTAAAAAGTGGCGCCAATGCGGGTTACGTGAGACAAAGAGCAAATTCAAGAATTCCAAGACTCCCATTTCACAACATACCTCTAACCAATGACGCTCAAAAAATACCGTTTACGCTAAGATCGATTCCGGGAGTTTTACTCGCCCGAATTCAATTCTTAAAGTCGTACGGGTTCCTTAATGAGTTCTCTATCCCCTCATGAAATAAAAAATACAAATACTTCACCCGATTGTTATCAAATTTATGCACACCTTTGAGACTCCAATTTCGTCCAAATCTGGACTAGATTGGGAAATTTCAAGATACTACGAAAAAGTTTTCTGGCCTCAAATTTTCCCCCGTTAGTTTTTCTATAACGATGGAAACCGGTCATTACAGATAGTCATAGTTTGAACATTTATTTGATAAGAATACTTTGATACTAATGATGGTTTGCAGGTAAGGTAGATTATTGATGTGGTTATGATGTTTTGTTAGTATTAAGAGTGTTGACTTCAGTGGATGTGGGGTTCGATAAACGAAGTATGTGTGCAATTATAATAGGGACTAAATTAATGATTGTGGGTAGGTAGAAAATCATAGAGATAGAGTCAGATGAATGAAAATGTTTGATATAGACAATATTAAAGGAGTATCTAGAGTTATTCGACCTTTGTTATGTACATTCTTATGTGACCAAATACTTCATTCTAGTTGTGGTTTAGAGTATGATTCACTTTCTACGTCTGTATGTGTTTTCGCTTCTATGGGCGAGTCCCTAGTAGTGGGTCGGGTGGTGTACCAATTATGTGATTGTCCTCCTAGTAGGGTGGCATCCTTGGTTAGACTTATTCATTCTAGCTATGGAAGATTTTGTGTTGTTTGGAATAGTTGAGGTATACTAGTGATTCAACACGTACAACTTTGTTTATGAGAATTTATAGGAGAGCTACCATGATAATTTACAAATATTTCAATAGACTTAAGATTTATCTCATCATCGGTATCATATTTTGGCTATGTGTGATTGAATGTAAGGACCATGGGGTCTAGTTTTGTCATTCTTAAGGTTTGTCTATAGTAGCTACTAATCTAGCATTTCGACAGTGTTGATAGAGGTTTTGTATGCTTGGGTGTATCACTCGATGGTGGGTACTTGATCATTTCCATCTTTGGATCAGATGAGTTCGATTCTCCTTGATGATTACTTGATGTCTAAAGATCATATTTTTATAGCTTAAGCTCGAGGAAATATTATGTTGTGAGGATGTAATCTTGATAAGATCTATGATGGTTTGTGCATTATTAGTGTATGGTGGCTGGTTCAGGTTCACTCCTGATTGTAGCCATTATTAATTAAGGATTTTATCATGATTATGCTGGATAATATTTTTCTTGATGGTTGTGGCAAGGTCTAGTTGGAGAATCGGCCAGTTGAAGAGTCCACTTGTAAATAGTTTTGTTGTTAGTTGAGTTTACATACAACAACAACTATCATTAGAGTATTGACATGGCCCCATTTGATGAAATGTATGAGAGGAGGTGTAGATCTCCAATTGGTTGGTTTGATACTTTTGATACGAGACCTTGGGTACTAATATTTTGAAGGAATTGTTGAGACAACTACCCTTTCTTACCCTCATCTTCTTTTGATCGTTCGAGGACGAGTGATGGGTAAATTGGTATCTAATGTAATGACTCATTTGGTCATTCTGAGTACTAGAGCCTTTTATTGCATAAAAGACACTTTCGATAGATTTTAAATGACAATTTATGAGTATTCGTAACTATAATTATAAAATTAAAGGGATAGTTTTAATAATTTATTTAATTGGTGGTTAAAGAAAATAATATTAGAATTAGTAGTGGATGACTTTTACCACTTTTATTATTAGTCTTATAATAATTAGGGTTTACTAATTTTGAGTGGTTAATTAAAAGAAAAGAGAGCTTGATGGTTGGGCACAAGCGGTAATGGAGAAAGTCGATTCAGGTAACCTAATTTACGCTTTCAATTTGGTTTACATATAATTATCGGTTGGTCGCTATATAATTAAATCTTGGTTAATTGATAACAATTAGCAAATTAGTAGTGTTGGATAAGAGATTTGAATTGGGAAATATGTTTCAGTACGACATGGGTTATCACTTGGATATGTTAAATTATTATTTATTAGTTGGATTGATGTTGGTAAAATAACTAAAGGCTAATGATAAGCTAATGATTAGAGAGATGGATAGATTAAGGGAAATTGGAATAAGGTTTCTATCTGCCTCTCTTCTTCGATGATCATATGGCGCTGATGTAAGTGAGTAATGACTTAGGGTTGTATTATTCGTGAAGTTACCACATTATGTTTCATTTTTTGATAAATTGGTATAGGTAATTAAATATTAGGTGTATCGAATTATTTAAATTCCATTAAAGTTATGCTAATTGGAGGAATTAAGACTTACCCTTAAGTTTGAACTTTAGGAAATTGATTATAGAATTAGGTGAGTTTTTGGGTCTAGGATAGACATAGAATAATATGAGTGTTTATAAACTTGTTAACTTACAATTTATGCATATATACTTGATAGATTGGAAAGATTCTGAGGCATTGAGGAAAGGAAAAGTATTGGAGAAGTAGCTTGCTTGACTTCGGTTCTTCGGTGGAGGTAGGTTATTATTTATTCTATTTGATAGATAGACTCTTAATAGTGATTGATGTGTATTGAGTGATATTGTAAATTTCTCTATTCACTTGATTGTCACGCCCCGAGCCTTCACCCTGGACGTGGCTGGCACTCGAAGACCATTGTTGGCCCCAAGCGAACCCTTGGCCTGGCTTACAGACTCAACGGAAGACTCTAAACATTTTACTATAATCAAATGAACTTGATCAAATAACTTTAGTGAAATAACTCAGAATGTTTAATGGTCAACATTCAACTTGGCCAAAATGGCAACTCTAGTCTTAGAAAATGAATTGAGAAGACTAAAGAACTAATAACTAACTATCTATGAAGCCTCTAAAACAACTGAGATAGATGTTGGGACAAACCCCACAACATCCAAATTAACTAAACTAGAAAGCAAATAAAGGAGTCCTCCGAAATGAAAGGAGGTTCACCATAAACTCTGAGTGCTCAAGCTGGATCAACAAGGCGCTGGACGCTGATCCTGGTTACCTCTGTCTGGATCATAAGAAGATGCAGGCCAACTGGCATCAGTACATTGAATGTACGAGTATACGAGTTAGAATGCTAAAACAAGATATAGCCTTGAAAGGAATCTGAAAAAAACACTTACCTTGGCTCTTCTCAACTCATGAATAAACTTAACTCAGAATAAAGCAATCAGACACATGCATTATATGAAAAGCTTTATAAAACAGTAAAAACAACTTAGTTCATTAAAGAAAATGCAATAACAAACTCAACTTTACTCATATACAAAGTAATATAGTTTAGGTGGGAGTTTCTCTAACCGACAACCACCACTATGAGCCTAAGTGGTGATACAACGTCTTTTGACACGCTGCCAGAACGGTCCCTATATTTTGCCATCATATAGAACCTACTTAACTTAGTGGATCCACTAGCTTAACTTATGTGATCATCTAAAAAGTATGACCCATTAATACCCATTATGGCTACATGGTTTATGGAGACTTGAGTTAATATGATCTCGCATCCCCATATCGGTGCTCAATACTACTCCCAAAAATATACTTAACTCATATGTTTAAAAACATAACTCTTTCTTTAGTTTGAGATAATTACTCAAAGCTTAGCCCTAAGGATCTCTTGGAATCGATGTTCCCTTTTCTTGCTTAAATGTGAAAACATTTATAAACTTCTTTGGGAATATTTAGTTCCCTAATAGCTTTTTATTTTGAGAAATGTACTCAACTCTTTAATCTTTGCTTAACTTGAAAACATGAGTCTTAAAATGAATTTAAAACATTGTTAAAGACTCTTGAAAACTTAGGAAACTTTGCTTTGACTTGCTTCTTAACACCTAGACTTGACTCTTGACTTTTTTGACTTTGATCTTAACTTTCCTTGAATTGGATTATGGATTCAAGGTTCATGATCTCATGTTTATGGATGATTTCATGATGTTTAGATGTACCTTACATAATTAGAATCAACTAGGAAACATAGGTACATCCCTTAGAAACTAGTACGAAAAGATGGGGGAAGAATGGGGTGAACTGGCGTCCTTGGCGCTCTGAGAGGCGTGGGGTGCCCAGGCCCCAAACTTCAGAGGACAAGTTGGGGCGCGCTGGCTGGTATGGAACCCCAAGGGGTAAATTTCAGAGACTCTTTTTGGGCACGCTGGCTAGCGCGACGTGCCACCGTTTTCACCAGAAAATTCCCACTTTTCTCCTTTGTTTTCATCTTTAA
This sequence comes from Solanum tuberosum, assembly GCF_000226075.1. Lineage (NCBI taxonomy): Eukaryota > Viridiplantae > Streptophyta > Magnoliopsida > Solanales > Solanaceae > Solanum > Solanum tuberosum. Next base: position 618,380 of record NW_006239234.1, read on the forward strand.
ACCCTCTAAACTTCCATAGTCCTTTCCCCAAACACTTAGGATCATTAGTACCCTCAATACCCAATATATTTAACTCGAAAAACAACCCGGAAAATCAAATCAAATCAACACTAGGCATTCAACAATCAACCAACGAGAATTCAACAATGTTCTTCAAGAACTTCACTTTCTTAACATTCAAACAACTCCAATTTTGCTGATTGAATCAAGTTTGGCGTGTGGGTGAACTAACCCAACACTATGTGATCTCACATACCTTTTAGGGATCACCCCCGATGAATTCCACTCGCAAAGCTTGAACGTTCTTGGCTATTTCTTGATTTCTCTCCTCTTTTCTCTTCTTTCTTCTCCTCTCCAAGCCCTAGCGTAAATTCTAATTTTCTAAACTGAATAAAGTCTTGTTTTACCCCAAATAAATTCCTAAAAACGCAATAGGCAAATTAGGTAAGGAAAAGACTAGTTTGCCCTTCCAAAACCCGGATTAGACTTTCCTTAATCTAATAGCCCAACTTCCAAAGGGCATAACTTATTCATTCGAATTCGGAATCGCGCAAACTCGATGGGGTTAGAAAGATCATCCCAAGAGCTTTCCAACAATAGCTGGAACTGAACCTAACTCATCCTGAGATAGGAGTTGTAGTCGTTTGAAGTTGAGCAAAAACTCACTTTAACTTACTTAAAATTTTGCAGATTTCCTTACACTTTCAAAAAATTAGTATTTCCAAATTTTAAACTTCTTTCTAGTTCTTTCTAGTTGCGAGATTTTACAATATATCTCCCTTGGGAACATTCGTCCTCGAATGAGATTACTCTTACTAGGTTTAGGGTGTAACATCAAACTCAAACACCCAACAAGCAAATGCAAACAAACAACATGCTTATTCATAATTTAGAGAGCACTAAGAAGAAAATTAGTACCTTGATCTGCACTTTCTTCGGATTCAAAGAGATGTGGATATCTCTTCTTCATGTCCTCTTCAGCTTCCCAAGTAGCTTCTTCAACAAATTGGCTCCTTCAAATGACCTTGACTGTTGCTACATCTTTTGTTCTCAACTTGCGAACTTGTTGTTCTAGAATCTGGATAGGGATCTCCTCCTAGGATAAGCTATCCTTGATCCCAATATTTTGATTTGGTATGATCAATGAAGGATCACCCATGCACTTCTTCAACATGGAGATGTGAAATATCAGATGAACCGCTGCTAATTCATGTGGTAGCTCCAACTCATAAGCTACATTGCCAATCCCCTTGGCTATGCGATAAGGTCTAATATACCGGGGACTAAGCTTCCCCTTCTTACCAAACCTCATAACACCCTTCATGGGTGAAACTTTCAAATATACCCAATCATCTACTTCGAACTCTAATGCCCTTCTCCTAACATTAGTGTAGGATTTTTGACGACTCTGTGCCGTTTTCAACCTCTCTTGAATCACTTTTACCTTCTCCATAGCTTGGTGAACTAAATCTAGTCCTATCAACCCTACTTCACCAACTTCAAACCATCCAATTGGAGATCTGCATCTTGTCCCATAAAGAGCTTCATAAGGAGCCATGCTAGAGTGGTAATTGTTGTTGTAAGTAAACTCAATGAGAGGTAGGTGATCATCCCAATTTCCTTTGAAGTCAATCACACAAGCCCTCAGCATATCTTCTAATGTCTGAATCGTGCGCTTTGCTTGCCCATCAGTCTGAGTATGAAAGGCAGTATTTAAGTTCACCTTTGAACCGAAGCTTTTCTGAAAAGATTTCCAGAACTGTGCAGTAAATTATGCTCCTCTATCTGAAATAATGGAGACTAGGACTCCATGAAGTCTTTCTACTTCCTGAATATAAAGCTTAGCATAATCTTCTGCTGCATGGGTAGTCTTTACCGATAAAAAGTGGGATGATTTCGTCATTCTGTCGACAATTACCCAAATAGAATCATGTTATCTTCGAGACCTTCACAAACCTGTGATGAAATCCATATTAATCATCTCCCACTCCCATTCTGGAAGTTCTATATTCTTCGCCAAACCACCGGGCCTTTGGTGCTCTACTTTAACTTGTTGGCAATTTGGACACTTAGCAACAAATTCTGCAATGCTCTTCTTCATACTATTCCACCAATACACTTCTTTCAAATTACGATACATCTTTGTGGGACCCGGATGAATGGAATATCTGCAGCTATGAGCCTTATCCATGATCCTCTCTTGGAGTCTATCCACCATTGTTACGCACAATCTACCTTGATATCTCAGTACACCATCTCCCCTTTATTCAAAAGCTAATACTTTTTGCTTATGAACATTTACCTTTAATTCAAGAAAAATGGGATCTTGGTCTTGCTTTTCTTTAACTTCTACCACTAGTGATGACTCAGCTCCATTCGTCACCACTATTCCTCATTCTATGGAATCCATGATTCGGAATCCTAGGCGTTCAAGCCTATGCACATCTTTTTCTAACTCTCTCTTTCCTTCTTCAACATGGGCGGTGCTACCCATAGACAACCTGCTTAAGGAATCAGCAACAACATTAGCCTTACCTGGGTGGTAAAGAATACTGATGTCGTAGTCCTTGAGTAACTCTAACCACCTTCTCTATCTGAGATTGAGCTCTTTCTTATTGAACACAAATTGAAGGCTCTTGTGATCGGTGAACACATCCACATGAACACCATAAAAATAATGGCATCATATCTTCAAATTGAAAACTACAGCAACCAACTCTAGATCGTGGGTTGGATAATTCTTCTCATGAACTTTCAACTGTCTGGAGGCATAAGCTATAACTTTGCCCTTCTGCATTAAGACACAACCCATACCAACTCTAGATGCATCACAATACACCATAAAACCTGGAGTACCTTATAGTAAGGTCAAAACTGGGCAGTAGTCAACCTCTTTTTCAATTCCTGGAAGCTTTTCTCACAAGCTTCAGACCATTGAAATTTTATTATCTTCTAAGTCAACTTGGTCAAAGGAGACGAAATAAGATGAGAAGCCCGCTACAAACCTTCTATATTAGCCAGCTAAACCCAAGAAACTCCTGATATCAGTTAGAGATGTGGGTCTAGGCCAATTCTGCACTACCTCAATTTTTCGAGTATCAAGTTTAATTCCATCACCAGAAACTATGTGGCTCAACAATGCCACAGACTCTAGCCAAAACTCATACTTAGAGAACTTGGCATACAACTCCTTATCTTTCAAAGTCTGAAGAACTATTCTGATATGACTAGCATGATCCTCTTCATTCCTTCAATAGATTAGTATGTCATCAACGAAGACGATAACAAACATATCTAAATAAGGTTTGAAGACTCTATTCATAAGGTCCATGAACATTGCTGGTGCATTAGTTAAACAGAACGACATTACCAAAATCTCATAATGACCATAACGGGTCCTGAATGTTGTCTTTGGATTGCCACATTCCCTTACTTTCAACTGATGGTAACCTGATCTGAGGTCAATTTTCGAGAAACATGAAACACCCTGAAGCGGATCGAAAAGATCATCAATCCTCAGAAGAGGATACTTATTCTTGATGGTAACCTTGTTCAATTGGCGGTAGTCTATACACATCCTAAGGGAACCATCTTTGTTTCTCACAAACAAGACCGGAGCACCCCAAGGTGAGATACTTGGTCGAATGAAACCCTTATCTAGGAGATCTTTCAACTGATCTTTCAATTGCACTTTCAACTCTGTTGGTGCTATTCTATATGGCGGAATAGAGATAGGACGAGTATCTGGAATGATGTCTATACCGAAGTCTATTTCTCTCTCAGGAGGGACTCCAAGTAGGTCATCAGGAAAGACTTCTAGAAACTCTATTACTATAGGAACTGACTGAATGGGAGGTATCTCAACACTTGAGTCATTAACTCAGACTAAGTGATATATACAACCCTTCGAAATTAACTTTCTCCCCTTAAGGTACGAAATGAAATGACCCTTAGGCACTGCCGAACTACTACTCCACTCTATGACTGGCTCGTTAGGAATTTGAAACTTGACTACTAGAGCTCTACAATCTATTGATGCATAACAGTCATGAAGCCAGTCCATACCTAGAATGACATCGAAATCTACCATGTCTAACTCAACTAGATTGGCCATGGTGTCTTTGTGATTGATGGAAATAACACAGTCACGATAAACTCGCTCAGCTAGAATAGACTCCCCAACAGGTGTAGAAACACAAAAGGGTTCACAAAGTTTCTCAGGAAGAACATCAAACTTATTTGCAACATAAGGGGTTACAAACGATAAACTTGCTCCTGGATCTAGCAAAGCATAAACATCAAAAGTAAAGACTTTGACATACCAGTAACAACATTTGAAGAGTTCTCTTGCTCTTGGCGACTCGTAATCGCATAGAGGTGGTTTGCCCCTCCGCCAGTACCAGAAGTAGCTCCCTTAGGTGCAGCCTTGTCTAGTGGAGCAACTGATGAAGATTGGGCTCTATTGCCCTGATTTCCACTACCTTGCCTGTTCTTAGGACACTCCTACAAGAAATGACCCTCTTGCCGACACTTGAAACAACCTGTCTGGCTATCACGACACTTACCTAGGTGGATCCTACCACACTTAGCACATGCCGGAGCCTAGCTACCCCCTTGTGCAACACTGCTTTGAGATTGTGTAGGTCTAGCTCTGAAGTTCTGCGAATTCTTGCCATTATACTCACCGTTGTTTCTGGGTGCAGGTGCACTAGCAGATGATGGTGCAGGTCCCTTTTGCTTCTGAAAGGACGGACGATTTACACTACCCTTCTGCTGCCCAGACTCATTCCCTGTCTTCACTTTCTTATTTCTGAATTCTTCCCGGTCTCTCAACTTCGATTCCTCAACCTGCTACACATAAACCATCAACCTCGAAATGTCTATGTCTCCAATAAGCATTGCTGCCCGGCCCTCTTTGCATGATAGATGGCCCAACCCAGCAATGAACAAGCTCATTCTACTTCTCATATCCTTAACCATCTCTAGAGCATAACGGGATAGTTGGGTGAACTTCAACCCATATTCATGAACACTTAGAGAATCCTACTTAAGTGTGAGGAACTCATGTACCTTGGCCTCTTTCAGTTCCCGGGGAAAGAAACGCCCCAAGAAAGCTTTCTCAAAACAAGCCCAACTCACAGGTGGAGCATCCTCAGCTCTACCCTATTTCCACTGATCAAACAAGGTCCTAGCAACATTATTCATCTGATATGAAGCTTGCTCAACTCTCACAGTATCAGTAACATGAATGACATCGAACACCTTTTTCAGTTCCTTAAAGAAGTTCTCTGGATCCTCTGCAATGCTGGAACCCGTGAAACTTGGAGGGTTCATCCTCAATAACTCATGAATCCTTGAAGTGTCAGCCTCTTCTTGTCGAGCTCCTCTCTTCTGCCCAGCTTGGTTAGTCATTACTTGACTAAGCATTCTTGTAGCCTCTCTGAACTCAGTATTAGTGACTTCTCCTTGAGGTTGCACTTCAGGTGCATTGGGTAACTCTTGTCACTCAGTATGCCTCCTACCTGGACGACCTCTGACTGTTCTTCGTGGAGGCATGATTATCTGAAACATGCGCAAGCACGAATTAGAAGGAAACTTTTATAGAGATTAACTATATCACACGAAATTAATATGAAAGAAGTGAGTTAGTTCCTAAATGTTGCAGCCTCCTAATTATAGATGTGGCGCACTTCACACCATTAAATATGAATCTACAGACACGAGTACATAGACTCCCTAGGACTTTTGAACTCTGGGCTTTGATACCAAATTTGTCATGCCCAGAGCCTAGACCCTGGACGTGGCTAGCTCTCGAACACAGTTGCTGGCCCCAAGCGAACCCTTGGCATGGCTTACTAACTCAACGGAAAACTCTAAAGATTTCACTATAATCAGATGAACTTACTCAAATAACTTTAGTGAAATAACTCAGAATGTTTAATGGTCAACATTCAACTTGGCCAAAATGACAACTCAAGTTTTTGCATATGAAATGAGAAGACTAAAGAACTAATAACTGACTGTCTATGAAGCCTCTAAAAACAACGGAGATGGATGTTGGGACAAACCCCACAACATCCTAATGAACTAAACTAAAAAGCAAATAGAGTAGTCCTCCGAATGAAAAGAGGCTCACCACAGACTCTGAGTGCTCAAGCTGGATGAATGAGGCGCTGGGTAATGAGCCTAGTTACCTGCTTCTGCATCATAAGAAGATGCAGGACAACTGACATCAGTACATTGAATGTACGAGTATGCAAGTTGGAATGCTAAAACAAGATATAAGCTTGAAAGGAATTTGAAAAAAACACTTACCTTGGCTCTTCTCAACTCCTGAATAAACTTAACTCAGAATAAAGCAATGAAACACATGCATTATATGAAAAAGCTTTATCAAAACAGTAAAAGCAACTTAGTTCATTAAAGAAAATGCAATAACAAACTCAACTTTACTCATATACAAAGTAATATAGTTTAGGTGGAAGTTTCTCTAACCGACAACCATTACTATGAGCCTAAGTGGTGATACAACATCTTTTGACACGCTGCCAGAATGGTCCTATACTTTTCCATCATATAGAACCTACTTAATTTAGTGGATCCACTAGCTTAACTTATGTGATCATCTAAAAAATATGACCCATTAATACCCATGATGGCTATACTATTTATGGAGACTTGAGTTAATATGATCTCGCCTCCCCATATCGGTGCTCAATACTACTCCCAAAAATATACTTAGCTCATATGTTTACAAACATAACTCTTTCTTTAGTTTGAGATAATTACTCAAAGCTTAGCCCAAAGGCTCTCTTGGAATCGTTATTCCCTTTTCTTGCTCAAATCTGAATACATTTATAAACTTCTTTGGGAATACTTAGTTTCCTAATAGCTTTTTATTTTGTGAAATGAACTCAACTCTTTACTCTTTGCTTAACTTTAAAACCTAAGTCTTAAAATGAATTTAAAACATTGTTAAAGACATTTGAAAACTTAGGAAACTTTGCTTTGACTTTCTTCTTAACTCCTAGACTTATCTTGACTTCTTTGACTTCTATCTTAACTTTCCTTGAATTGGATTATGGATTCAAGGTTCATGATCTCTTTTTATGGATGATATCATGATGTTTAGATGTACCTTAGAGTGTTGGATTCAACTAGGAAACATACGTACATAACTTAGAAACTAGTATGAAAAGATGAGCAAAGAATGGGGTGAACTGGCGTCCTTCGCGCTCTGAGTGGCATTGGGGTGCCCTGGCTGGCGCGGCGCCCCAAGGGGTAAACTTTAGAGTCATTTTTGGGGGGCGCTGGCAGGCACGATGCCCCACCCTTTTCATTAGAAAATTCCTACTTTTCTCCTTCGTTTTTCATTTCTAAACCCTCTGAACTTCCATAGTACTTTACCCAAACACTTAGGATCATTAGTACCCTCAATACCCAATAGGTTTAACTCGAAAAACAACCCAGAAAATCGAATCAAATCAACACTAGGCATTCAACAATCAACCAACAAGAATTCAACAATGTTCTTCAAGAACTTCACTTTCTTAAGATTCAAACAACTCCAATTTTGCTGAATTGAATCAAGTTTGGCGTGTGGGTGAACTAACCCAACACTATATGATCTCACATACCTTGTAGGGATCACCCCCGATGAATTCCACTCGCAAAGCTTGAACGTTCTTGGCGATTTCTTGATTTCTCTCCTCTTTTCTCTTTTTTCTTCTCCTCTCCAAGCCCTAGCGTAAATTCTAATTTCTAAACTGAATAAAGTCTTGTTTTACCCAAATAAATTCCTAAAAATGAAATAGGAAAATTAGGGAAGGAAAAGACTAGTTTACCCTTCCAAAACCCAGATTAGACTTTCCTTAATCTAATAACCTAACTTTCAAAGGGCATAACTTACTCATACAAACTCAGAATCGCGCAAACTCGGCGGACTTGGAAAGATCATCCCAAGATATTTCCAACCATCTCAGGAACTACACCTAACTCATCTTGAGCTAGGAGTTATGGTCATTTGAAGTTGACCAAAAACTCACTTTAAGTTACTTAAAATTTTCCAGATTTCCTTACACTTTCCAAAAATGACTATTTCCAGATTTTAAACTTCTTTCTAGTTCTTTCTAGTTGTGATATTTTACATTGATTGTGTGGGTGTGTGGTTTGTGATTGGTCTGAAATCCTGAGACCGTGAAATTTATAATCTTGAACCTTCTCTATCGAAGTGATGCCTTGAATAAAGAAGGCTGAATGAAATATTGTTAATGTAGTGAAAAATGATAATAATAAATGAAACGATATTATTGGATCGGGGTGTCACGTTACGACAGGGTATATTGGATCGGGGTGTCACGTTCCGACACGGTATCATTGGATTGGTGTGTCGCATTCCGACACGGTATTATGGGGTCGGGGTATAACATTTTGACAAGGTAACATTAAAAAGGAAAACATATTGAATTAACTAGATGTACTCAATATCAAAGAACCCATTTCCCAAACGAGCGTGTGGTGTGGAAGCACGAGTCATTGTGTGTGTGATTGATATTATGATTGATTACGTACTTGCTTCAGTTGTTACTTGTTCATATTGATTGTTGTTGTCATCTAATAAGTCCTATAGTTGATTTTATACTATTACTTTATGCATATTAGTTACTATTTTGAGTCGACCGATGATATCTACTCAATACATGTTGCCCTGTACTAAGCCCTACTTGTGTTTTTCTTTGTTTTTATTTTGTGGAGTGAAGTGAGTGTACCAACGACTTTGACTTGCCCTCAACTCTAGCCAGTCTCTAGCATATCAAGTCTCAGGGGGACCTATTCATTCAAGCTCGTGTTGGATTCTCTTGGTCATGGCATGATGTCATTAGTTTTCGGAGATAAACTATTTTATTCATTTATTTTAGTGTCTTTAATACTCTTAGACTTAGTATTTGAAGATTAGATGTCCTTGATGTGATGACTTTCAGGTTTTGTGAATGACATATAGTAGACTTTAATGGATTCGTGTTCTTACACTAATAAGATTTAAGCTTCAGCATTATGGTTAGTATTTTGTAAGTTGAATGTTAAATAAAAGTTGGGGTTGAATTCATTGGTTCGCCCACCGAGGAGGTTAAGTATGGATGTCACTCATGACTCGGTTTGGGTCGTGACAACCACTTTCTTCTTGTTGAACTTGTTATTGTTAATGAAAGTATTCATTTTAGCTACACATAAAATAAAATAAAATAATAATTAGTTTACAATAGTAAATAATCTCATGAAAACCACTCATGCATACAGTCATACATTAAAAAATCTTGTAAATATAAAGTTAATTAGTAGAAACATTGCTTGAGATGGAATATACTATGTAAAAAAAATATTTTTCTTGATGGTGGCTATGAAAGAAATTGCATTTAGCTGTTATAGTAAAATCTGTTTGTGGAATTATTAATTGACATACCATATTCAGAATTACTGATATCTTTTAGGATAAGTATGACTTTTGAAAAATTTATAGATATGTCATCTTGAATTTTGGTAATTATTATTAAATATATTTTAGGATAAAGTTATTAGATGTATATTGTCAGGAGATCAGATACAACTGGGCTTTATAGTAAAAATGTGATTATAAACCTATTAATTGGTATACCAAATTAAATATATATATAAAATTCATATCTTCTATGATAAGAATAGTTCTTGAAAAAATATACAGAAAGGTCACCTTGAATTTTGGTGATTAAGCTTAAATAATTTTAGGATGACGTTTCTAGATGTACATTGTTATGAGATCACATATAGAATTGACGAAAAGATTGATTACAAAAGGATTGTAAAAAGAACTCAATAATATTTCTAATGGATATATTCAAGTGAGAATGCGTCAATTCTTACACTATTTAACAACACGTCATAAGTGTTAAGTCTAATTCCATTAGAGGGAAGGGAACAATTATCGATAACTATTTCAATTATGAGTATTTATATTAACTTGTGCAGCATATAATAATAGATAAAAAATTTATTGAATCAAACTTCCATCACCGTGATTGAATTAGGTAAAATATATTTCCTTAAATGATCATTACCGATAGATTGCAAATTTATTATTTTCTCTTCTTTGTCTATGTAACAATTTTAAATTTTGAGTTAAGAATTCTATTCTTTCAAATTCTTTTAGGGTAGAATCTTCCCGAACATTTATGGTCATTTATTTTTTCACTCTATTACCTTGACATTATGAATGATCTCATGTAATTGTGTAAGTACGTATTTATATTAATATATATTAAATATAGAAGACTTGGACTTGGACTTGGGGATTGGGCTTGGATTGGAACTTAAAATAAATATTTTTATAAAGCTTAAGTATATGCTCTATAAATAACAATGTTTTTATAGACAAGAATAATATATATATATATATATATATAGAAAGAAGGGTCATATCATATATATATCTGTAATGCGATACAAACTGTACAACATAGGTCCAAATTAAAGTGCCGAAGAGGCAAAATAACTTAAGATAGAGATAATGATAGTTTCTGTTCACTCAATAATAATATTGTGATCATCACTTTTCAGAAATCTTTTCACAATATCCAGGCATGGTTGCAAAACGGTATTCCTCCATGCTTCGTCAATAACTTCTTTTCTATCTCCTTTGAAAACGTCAGTACCAATAATATGATGCACCAACCACATTTTCTCATTTATTAACCATTGAATCTTGTCAAGTTGGTGACAAATTAATAAACGAGTATTACGCTTGATATTAGTAATTGACGATTGAAGAAGCATCTTATTTGATTCAACATCTTCGTCTATAGTTGTTTCTTCTCTTAAATATCTATCCATTTTGGGGACACCAATGGACCGTCAGATTCCTTTGGTGTAATCTTCATCTGGAATGAAAATCTGCCGCACCTCATCCACTAGCCCTGCATGCAACATAAATTTAAAGAAGAGTTTAATTTATTGGAACATAGATTTGATAACCACAAATATTATTAAGAAAATTATATAAGAAAAGATTTTAGCTAGATGCATGATTATATCATGATTGGTACATAAACTGATTGCTCTTAATCAATCCAAATAAAGCAAGTATCATACTTATATTTGAACACGAACACAGAGTCTTCCACAAGTATTTCAATATACGAATTTGACCCTCGAACAATAATTGGAATACGTTGAGTCTTCAAAAAAAATTCTATGTAGACAATAGCTTGAAAACAAAAATATTCAGCTGTGAAGTCAGAATCTGGCTCAATTTCACCTAAGAAAATGTGATCAAATTAACTTACCTAGAATTGGAATAAATAATTTTTTTAATAGTAAAGTATATTTTCCACTAGAATCTACAATTACTACTACTAAATTTTCTAGGTAGTCATTTGATATAAATATTGTTGGAAATAAATATATATACCTAACAAATATTGTCGTACACATTGTTTCTCAGTGTGTGTGATCTTTTTGTAAAAATATCAAGTCCCTTATATACTTGCATTTTGTCCGAGTTGATTATTTCTCCTCGAAAATGGGTGGCAAGGTCAACAGAGAGACAGAATTTTCCCATTCCTGTTGCTCCCATTATGAATACCACTTTCTTCTTGTTGAACTTGTTATTGTTGATGACAGTATTCATTTTAGCTACACATAAAATAAAAGAAAAATAATAATTAGTTTACAATAGTAAATAATCTCATGAAAACCACTCGCGCATACAGTCAGACATTAAAAAATCTTGTTAATATAAACTTAATAAGTAGAAACCTTGGTTGAGATGGAATATGCTATGAATCAAGCTTCCATCACCGTGATTGAATTAGGTAGAATATATTTCCTTAAATGATCATTACCAATATATTGCAAATTTACTATTTTCTCTTGTTTGTCTATGTAACAATTTTAAATTTTGAGTTAACAATTCTATTCTTTCAAATTCTTTTAGGGTAGAATCTTCCCGAACATTTATGGTCATTTATTTTCTCACTCTATTACCTTGACATTATGAATGATCTCATGTAATTGTGTAAGTACATATTTATATTTATATATATTAAATATAGAAGACTTGGACTTGGACTTGGGGCTTGGGATTGGATCGGAACTTAAAATAAGTATTTTTTATAAAGCGTAAAATATTTTCTATATAAATAACAATGTTTTTACATACAAAAATAATATATATAGAAAGAAGGGTCATATCATATATATATCTGTAATGCGATACAAACTGTACAAAATAGGACCAAATTAAAGTGCCAAAGAGACAAAATAACTCAAGATAGAGATAGTGATTGTTTATGTTTAGTTAATAATAATATGGTGATCATAACTTTTGAGAAATCCTTTCACAATATCCAGGCATGGTTGCAAAATGGTATTCCTCAATGCTTCATCAACAACTTCTTTTCTATCTCCTTTGAAAACGTTGATGTTTGACGTAATCAAAGAAACAACTTCCAATTTTAGTGTCAACGATCGCGTGCAGTAATATAATCCAACCGAATGTGTTGGGGTCGAGTCCCAAGGGAGCGATTAGTAGTCGAGAATTCAATAGAAAAGTAAAATTATGTTTCAATCAATCATAGCTATAGACATTAACGAGTAAAAACATAATAAGTTCAAGAAATGACACGAATGTCAATTATCAAATTGGGGGTTTATATTCAACTAAGAAACAAAAACAACAAAAATAAAAAGATACGAGATAGGGAGACGGGATTCTTGGGATGTGATAGGAATATGGGCTTAAATAAACAATCGGGTACATGCTATTGATAGTAAATCGCTGTAAATTTGTAACTAAGCTAGACTTTAGTAGGGGTAAATTTACTCTCTATCAACTTACCCTGAATCTACTCGGTTTCTCTCGAACACCAAGTTGCAGCATTTAAGCACAACCTTCACCTTAGTCCATTCACTCTCTCGAGCTGAATGTGTGGGAGAAGGACTAGGTTTCACTCTCTCTAGATGAACCCACGACGACCGAATAACCAACGGTATTGGTTCAGTAGTTTTGGTCTTAAGACCTCTCTCTTGAGCAAGCCAAAGACACGAAGATGAAATCATATTTGCAACTACAATCTCATTAAGTTCATACAAAACTACTGAACAAAATAACATTTACATAGCAAATAGACTATTAATAAGCAAGACCAAACAGTAAATTCAACCCGTATTCACATAATCACACCCCAAGAATTGAGATTTTAGCTAGACATGAAAAAGAGATGGAAATCGATACCAAAAAGTGTTTCCATCAAATGGGTACGATAAATGTTGTCTTTAAACACGTTAAGGATGAAGATTCTTCAAGACCCACTTCCAATTTTTTTGGAATTGAAAACCTTCAAAATCTTCAAAGCTCAAGAACAATGTCTCAAAAACTCTAAGAACTCAAAACTGAAATATGCTAAAAATCAGTAATAATTCACTACCACTTGATACTAAGCTACATAATTAAATAGGTATTTATAGTTTTCAAAAATTTGTGCTGCGAAGGACCATTCGGCGTAGTTAGTCGAGATCGCCGATACATTTGGCGATCCACCCTTTGGTCTAGTTCATCGCCTTTCCGCTCTTACCTTCAGAATCTTCCCGTTTTTATTCGTTGGGCGACAGGGAACTGCTTTATGGAGCAGGCGATGTGTCGACTGCTCCCTTTCCTCTCAGACTTGATCTTTTCCTTCAGGGCTCAGCACACTGGAACATTAGGCGAGATTTGAGGCCTTTCGGCGATTCACCTAATGGATTAGGCGATCTTCAGGCCATGTTTTCTTCCTTCTTTCAGCCACTTTGTTCCTTTTTGCTCGATAGCGTCCATGGTTTGTTTCTCAAGTCAAATACCTGAAACTTAAGGATTTACATCAGATATTCAGACAAAATATGCATTTGAGGACACTAATTCAATCAAAATATAGCCCTAAGTGAGTCCAAATTGTGGACTCATTAACACCCCCAACTTAAACTTTTGCTTGTCCTCAAGTAAAACTCAAGTTTAGCAGTTCAAAAAGGATGTCTCAAACAGTGCTACACAAGACTCAATCATGAATGTACACAAAAAGACTCAACTTACTCATGCAAGGATCAATTGTATACTCAAAGACTCAAGTTGTGACACACCATTATCAAAGAATCTCAAGCTCACTATACTTGCTTCAAATGCAAGTTCTAGCTCAACAAAGGTATTCAAATGCCCTCACACAAAAGAATGATTCCATTTTCACACTCAATGATTTAATCATTTAAAGTTTCGGAATCAAATGTAGCGCTCACACTTACAAAGAAGAACACTATGCATGTTTTCACCCATAGGTTTGCCCATATTTTCCAATTGACAATTGCTTCAACTCACTCAAGATCAAAAAGGTCTTTTCAAGGCTTGTAATGGGGCTGAGTGCAAATGTATGGTCATTTAGGCTCAGTGAATTTCATCCTCATGAAAATGTGGTGCTTACAACACTCCCTTTCCTCTTCTTTCATCATTTTCTTTAGTGCTTATAAGTCATCCCATTATTCACTTTCCATGGATTGTTCGGAGACCCCATTTCTTTTGTACTTTTTTCCCCGACTTTTTCTTTTTCATTCTTTTCTTCTCTTTTTCTCTCTTTTTTTTTGTATGGAGGAATTCCATTTTTCTCAACACCATGGGTTAAAGGGGACTTTTCTAGCACTTCTTGACTTGTCTTCTCTTTTCACCACACCCCCAACTTAGGCTTTTGGCCTAAGTTGGCTATCCAATTAACCACAAATCAAGAGGATTGTAGGTACTAGATTAAGAAAGGTCATGTTTTCATCAATTTTTTTCCAAAGAAAGGTAAGCCTCAAGGGGTGTTCAAAAGAGGTTCACACACACTCACAAGGTAGGCCACAAAAGAGGTATATGTCAAATTGTCTTACATTCTTCGAAGTTGCCTAAGATCATATTAGACTTTCCTTAATCCAACAACCCACCTTCCAAATGGCATAACTTACTCATACAAACTCAGAATCGCGCAAACTCGGCGGCGTTGCAAAGATCATTCCAAGAAATTTCTAGCGTGAAGATGTCGATGGATTGCGAATTTTCTGTCAGGATCATTGTCACGAAGCCCGGAAAATAAGAATCAAAGTCAGAGACTCCATGCAATTTCTTGGCCCCCAGGTAGGCTAAGTTTTATAAATTGAGTAATTATAAATTTGTGCTTACTATGTAATATATGTAAATCAATGGTAAGGTTTATGAGTAGACCCTCGTGCACCGAGTGAATTCCATGGGTAATTTCTAGAAATTGAAGTAATTGGGTTCACACCTTGAGAAGAGAAATTGATGACTTGCTAGGGTTTCTAGAATTGTTATCTTCGATAGAATTCTTTCAATAGGAAATCATAAATGGAACTAGAATTATGAATGTATGCTAGATCATAAATTGGAGCGATTAAATTGAGGTTTTATGATGAATTATGATCAAACCCTAGAAAGAAGCCTTAAATGATGAACTAGGGCTAAGTATGGTCGAATTAATGATTATATGATATGAGTTGGTGAATAGTTCATTATGAAGGTGGTGATTCTATGATTGTGTGATGTATGTTGTTCTTGCGACATTATGGTACTTGTATGTATATGAATATTGTATTTTTTATCACAGTTGTTGTAAATAAGGTGAATGAATTATGATTTCCATGAATTAAATATATGACCTTGGGGATATAATTATGATTGTAATTGTGGTGTGTTGGATTAGATCAGTTGTGATGTTTCTGCATAACTAACTGGGATCGGTTGCCACGTTCCGGCATAACTAACTTAGATCGGTTGCCACGTACAAACATAACTAATGGATCTTGTTGCCACGTTCTGCCAAAACTATGGGATCGGTTGCCACGTTCCGGCATAACTAGTTGTTTGGGTTTGGGTTCCATGAGACGACCAATGATGTGGCATAATTGTGTGACTTGAGAAATGTGTTCGTTGTTCGTAAATATTGTTGATGTTGTAATTGCTCGATATCCGCTTGTGAGTATATTGTTGAATTGACTTATACATGTTGGACTTGTTGGATATGGTGGAAGGGTAAAGTGTTCTAGGGGCGAGTAATGGATAGAAAGTGTAACATCTCGCTATTTGGAAGAACTAAATAGAAGTTAAAATTTGGAAATAGTCATTTTTTGAAAGAATATAAAAGTCTGGAAAATTTTGTTAAGTGTGTTAAGTTGAGTTTTGGGTCAAATTCAAAAGACCATAACTCCTAGCTCAGGATGAGTTAGGTCTGTTTCCAGATATCATATGAAATATCTTGGAATAATCTTTCCAACGCCGCCAAGTTTGCGCAATTTCGAGTTTGTAAACGTGAGATATGCCCATTTGAAGTTGGGCTGTTCGCATAAGGAAAGTCTAATCCGGATTATTGAAGGGCAATATAGTCTTTTTCATACCCAATTACGTTAATTTGTTTTTAGCAATTAAATTGGGGTCTAAACTGAATTGTTTCAGTTTAGACAATTGGAAATTTACGCTAGGGTTTTTGGAGAAAGAACGCAAGAGGAGAAAAGAGGAGAAATAACAAAGTTCGTCTTTCTTGAAGGTTTAGCTTGTGGATTTCGACAAGGGTTGATCGCTAAAAAGGTATGTGAGTCTTTCACAGTGTTGGGTTCGTTCACGCACGCACCAATCATGTTTATTTCAGCGAAGTTCGTTCTAGAAAGTTGACAGTTGATGAATATTGAATGTTGTTCTTGAAATTGACCTTCGTTCTTGAGTTAAGATAAGATTAAGGAGCTCCTTGAGGTTATAATGTTGTTTCTTTGAGTTAGAATCTTGTGTAGATATACCGGGTATTTGAATCTAAAGAGGGATTGAGAAAAAGAATCGGAATTAGGTGAATTAGGGTTAGAAAATGAGGAAGAAAAATCGGACAAGGAACATGTACCATGTCGCAAGTCCGCATCGCGGACCTGTTCCTTTTTTGTGAAAATTTTCATTCCGCGTCGCGGAGAGGTCGTGGACTTCTCTGTTTCAAAAATAAATTTCGCGATCAAATATTGAAGTGCATATCCGCGTCGCGGACTAGTTTCCAGGCAGTGATTTCTTGATCATTTATCATGTTTAGCTATCTTAAACCATTCCTAAACATCATGAGATGTTTCCTATCAGAAATCACAATCCTTGAATCCATAATTCATTTCAAGGAAAGTGAAGAGTAAAGTTAAGAAAAGTTAAGAGTTAAGTCAAGAGAAGTCAAGAGTCAGGTTAAGAGAAGTTCACAAAGTTTTCCAGAAGACTTTTACAAATGTTTTAACTTTGTTTTAAGACTTGAGTTTTAAGTTGAGTAAAGTGTAAAGTTTGAAGTTCATTTCTTCAAAAGAGTATATCGGCACTATTTATTCCCAAAGAGTAAATATTTTCACATTTAGAGAAGAAAGGAAATCTTGATTTCCAAAAGAGCTTTTGAGCTAGTTTTCAGTAAAGAGTAAGAGTAAAGTTCATTCTTCAAAGATTATACGGGAACTAAGTATTCCCAAGAGTTCAAATGCTTTTCACATTTGAGCAAGAATGGAAACTGAGATTTCCAAGACAACTTTTAAGCTAAGTTTTTGAGTAATTATCTCAAACCAAAGAAAGAGTTTTTTTTTACAAACATATGAGCTAAGTATATTTTGGGAGTAGTATTGAGCCCCGATATGGGGACGAGTTTGAGTTCAGCTAACTCACGTCTCCCTAAGCCATGTAGCCATCATGGGTAGTAAATGATCATACTTTTTAGATGACTCCTTAAGATGCTTTTACCAAAGACTAGGGGTTCCACTTAGTTAAGGCGTTCTATATGACGGCAAAGTATAGGATAGTTCTGGCAAGGTGGGCCAGATGTTTTATCACCACTTAGGGTCATAGTGGTGGTTGTCGGTTAGAGAAACTCCCACAGAAACTGTATTGCATTATTATATGAGTAAAGTTGAGTTTATTATTGCATTTTCTATAACGAACTAAGTTGTTTCCTACTATTTTAAAAGCTTTCTATATATTGCATGTGTTTTATTGCTTTATATTGAGTAAGTTGTTCATGAGCTGAGTAAAGCCAAGGTAAGTGTTCCTTTCAGATTCTTTTCAAGCCTATGTTATGTTTAGCATTACAACTCGCATACTCGTACATTCAATGTACTGATGCCAATTGGCCTTCATCGTCTTATGATGCAGACGCAAGTAACCAGGATCAACATCCAGTGCCTCGTTGATCAGGTTGAGCACTTAGAGTCAGTTGGTGAGCCTCCTAGCTTTCCGGAAGATCCTTTTTATTGCTTTCAGTATTTTAGTTCATTAGAATGTCATGGGTCCTGTCCCGACTTCCATCTCAGTTGTTTAGAGGATTTATAGACAGAGTTAGTTGATGTTAGTTCGTGAGTCTCTACTTTCCCTTTACAGTTAAGTTGAGACTTGAGTTGCCACTTTGGCAGTGAATGTTATTTATTAAATTCTAACTTATTTATTGAGTAGTTCAATTATTCTTTTTAAGTTTATTTTTTTTATGTTTAAGTGTTCCGCTGAGTAAGCAAGCTAGGCCAAGGGTTCGCTTGGGGCCAGCAATGCTTCTTGAGTGTCAGCCACATCCGGGGTGTAGGCTCGGGGTGTGACAGTGAGGATTGTTCGTGTGTGGTAATGGCGAGAAGTAGGGGTAGAGTGGGTGATGATATATACTTAGTGGATTTAACTTGGGGGAAAGAGATTGGGTTTAGTGTTAAATTAGCTTGATGTAATGTATTATATGACTAAGGTTGGGTAATGTGACGAGGAAGTAGAGGTATGACTATGACGTGAACGGTTACTTGAAATGTTGGTGGTTGTATTTGGGGGAATTTCTCTATGTGTTAGAATGGTTAGGCTATGAACAAGTGACTCGTAGGTAGGTTGATGGAGAAGGATGTTAATAGTCAGAATACTAGTGTATATTCGAGGCATTTCAAGAGAGGGTAAAGGTGGAGAAGCGAGTGTTTATTTCATGATCTTACTAGTTGGTTTCTTATGTTATGTGGTGGGTGTCGGGTTGACCAATGATGCCTACCAATATGTGTGTTTGTACTGATAGTACTCTTGTTATGTCTTTTGATATAGTCTGGACGCAGGATTGGTGACGTTTCATTAGGTGAAGACGAATAAAATCTCCAGCATCTTTTATTCTTCCTTCCGCATGGTGGGAGCTGTGTACTTTATTTATTTGTCCAGTTGAACTCATAGTTGCTCTTATACCTGTCTAGACTAGATCCATGGGAATTGTTTAAATTACTTTACAAGTTTAACTAATAGTGTGTCTAAATATATTATTTATGAAATCATAGTATTATCTTATTTATTTCTATTTTCTTAAAATTTTTTGCATGTTTAACTAATTGGGATATGAGAGTTCTCCTACTTAAGTGTTAGAGTGGGTGCCCGCATGGCCCGGTGCATTGGGTTATGACGAATTGGTATCAGAGCCTAGGTTACCGTTCTCCTCGTACAAGAGCAAAATGTGGACTACACTCCTGCAGATTGGTGTGTTGACGTCCACATCTAATCTTCAGGAAGCTAAGAAGAATTCTAGGAAATTGTTCCGCTCATTCTCTCATTTCGTGCGAAGTGCCGCTTGTGGTATGAGTTGAGTCCAATTTGTATCTCAACAAAGTGAACCGGAAGTCGTGGTCACGACTGACGAAACACAAGCAAGGTAAATTAGAACTGGAAGGTTCCAATTGGTATTTAGCCTTAGGGGTCGAAAAGGGCATGGATTACCAGTAATGGTCATCTATGGAACGAACTAGCTAATAAATTGAAATTGTCCATGCATATCAACTTGGAAACTGTGATTGTGTACTTCTTGTTGATGGAATTAACTGTGAATGTAAAGTTGAACTTGTTGAATGTGATGATGTGATTGCGTGTACCTTAAATGTGTATCAGAACCTTATTATGTGCAATATGTTGGCCAATTGGTTTGAATTATGCGAGTTGGAAATACCGGGGTGTATCCTATAGATGTATGGGTGGTGTTGCTAAATTATCTAAAACGACTGGAGGGTAGGCCATGATAATCCTAGTTATGAAAATCATTCTAAAACATGCTAAGTAAAATTGGGGACCTTGGGACAATTTTAGAAGACGAAAAGAACCCAGAAATTAGGGGCATGGGTTCTGGTCCCGTCTGAGTGATGTTTGACGTAATCAAAGACACAACTTCCAAGTCAAGTATCAACGATCGCGTGTAGTAATATAACCCAACCGAATGGGTTGGGGTCGAGTCCCAAAGGAGCGGTTAGTAATCCAGAATCAAATAGAAAAGTAAAATTATGTTCTAATGAATCATAGCTATAAACATTAACGAGTAAAAAACATAATAAATTCAAGAAATGACACGAGTGTCAATTATCAAATTGGGGGTTTGTATATAACTAGTTAAACAAAAATAGCAAAAACAAGGATACGAATAAGGGAGACGGGATTCTTGGGATGTTAAAGGAATATGGGCTCAAACAAACAACCGGGTACATGTTATTGATAGTAAATTGTTGTAAATCTGTAAATAAGCTAGACTTTAGTAGGGGTAAATTCTCTCTCGAGCAACTTACCCCGAATCAAATTGGTTTCTCTCGAACACCGATAAGCCGCAATTACGCCCAGCCTTCATCTTAGCCCATTCACTCTCTTGGGCTGAATGTGTTGGAGAAGGTCTAGGATTCACTCTCTCCAGCTAAACCCACGACGACCCAATAACCGCCGGCTATCGATTCAGTAGTTTTGGTCTTAGGACCTCTCTCTCTCGCAAGCCAAAGTCACGAAGATGAAATAATATTTGCAACTACAATTTCATTAAGTTCATAAACAACTACTGAATGAAATCACATTTAAACAGCAAATTAACTATTAATTAGCAAGACCCAACAGTAAATTCAACCCGTATTCACATAATCACACCCCAAGAATTGGGGTTTTAGCTAGACATGAAAAAGAGATAGAAATCGATACCAATAAGCGTTTTAGTCAAATGGGTACGATAAATAATATCTTTAACCACGTCAAGGATGAATATTCTTCAAGACCCACTTCCAATTTATTGGAATTGAAAACCTTCAAAATCTTCAATGCTCAAGAACAATGTCACACACAAACTCTAAGAACTCAAAATTGAAATATTCTAAAAATCAGTAATTATTCTCTACAACTTGACACTTAGCTACAGATTTAAATGGGTATTTATAGATTTCAAAAAGTTTTGTTGTGAAGGACCATTCGACGCCGTTAGTAGAGATCGCCGATGCGCTCGGCGATCCTCCCTTTGATCTGGTTCATCGCCTTTCAGCTTTTGACTTCAACATCTTCGCGTTTTGGATCATTGGGCGATATGGTGTTGCTTCGCGGAACTGTTCGGCGACGCGCCGATAGGTTCCTTTCATCACCAACTTGATCTATTCCTTAAGGGCTAATCACACTAGAACTTTGGGCGAGGTTAAGGCCATTCGGCGACTCGTGTAATTCATTAGGAGATCCTCATGCCTTCATTTCTTCGTTCTTTTAGCCGCCTTGTTCCTTTTTTGCTTGATAACATCCACGCTTTGTCTCTCAACTCAAATACCTGAAACTTAAGTATTTACATCAGTTTTTGAGATAAAATGTGCATTTGAGGACACTAAATCTATCAAAATATAGCCTTAAATGAGTCCAAATTGTGGACTCATCAACACCCCAACTTAAAAGTTTGCTTGTCCTCAAGTAAAACTCAAGTTCGGCAGTTCAAATAGGATGTCTACAAACAGTACTACACAAGACTCAATCATGAATGTACACACAAGACTCAACTTACTCATGCAAGGATCAATGGTGTACTCGAAGACTCAAGTTGTGACACACCATTATCAAAGATTCTCACGCTTACAATACTTTCTTCAAATGCAACAACTCAACTAAAGTGTTCAAATGCCCTCACATAAAGAATGATTCCATTTTCACACATAATGGTTTAATCATTTAAAGCTCTGGAATCAAATTCAACGCTCACACTCACAAAGAAGAACACAATGCATGCTTTCACCTAGAGGTTTGCCCGTATTTTCCAATTGACAATTACTTCAGCTTACTCAAGATCAAAAAGATCTTTTCAAGGGTTGTAATGAGGCTGAGTGCAAAGGTATGGTCATTTAGGCTCGGTGACTTTTATCCTCATGAAATGTGGTGCTCACAACACTTCATTTCCTCTTCTTTCATCATTTTCTTTAGTGCTCATAAGTCATCCCATTATTCACTCTCCATGGATTGTTCGGAACCCCATTCCTTTTTGCATTTTCATAACCTTATTCCATGACTTTTTCTTTTTCATTCTTTTCTTCTCTTTTTTTTTGTGTATGGATGGGTTCCATTTTTCTCAATACCATGGGTGAAAAGGGACTTTTCTTGTACTTCTTGATTTGCCTTCTCTTTTCACCACACCCCCAACTTAGGATTTTGGCCTAAGTTGGCTATTCAATCACCCACAAATCAAGAGGATTATAGGTAGTGGATTAAGAGTGGTCATGTTTTCATCAAGTTTCTTCCAAAGAAAGGTAAGGATCAAGGGGTGTTGAAAAGAGGATCACACACACTCACAAGGTAGGCCACAAAAGAGGTATATGTCAAATTGGCTCACACTATTCGAAGTTGCCTAAGATCATATTAAGAGATAACCTTACTTAGTCGACCGGACCAACGAGGAAAATTCTAGGTGTCATCATGCACGGTTCACGGTAAGCTCATCACACAAGGCATTAACACCAGAGTCAAAGAAGACTCCACAGTTTCACTAGTGTGCAAGGATCATCACAAGAGAATCAATTTGATATTTGGCTAGTCATAACGAGATGCAAAGAGTTCACATATTGTCTATGTAACTTCATTTGGTCTCATCGTAGCCGCACATTCATGTTCATTCGATTGTGAGCACTATTTAAGTCATTGGTATTGATCAAAACCGAGACTCAAATTTGCCAAAGAACAGCCACATTCCACACGAACAAGAGGTGGCGAACAATTTTTTGGAAGGGTCAAAAATCATTTAGAATTAAAGCATAAGGAGCCACAAGCTCAAACATCCGCGAAAAGCAGTGTATAACACAACACGATGGCTTACAACCCAAATTCACAATCAAAACGCGAGTCACGAATAGCACACAAAGGTGGGTCTCACCCCACCACAAATAAAAATATTTTTCCTAAAATGCAAACAAAATAATATACAAAATTTGAAATAAAGAAACACAGAGGAAGGGTAAGGAGGGGATCCCGTCTACGCAATCGCTTAATCTATCTGGGCATCAGTTCCTGTTGTTGCCTCAGAAGGCGCATCAGTATCAGACCCACTCAGAGCTGTCAACGGTCTATTTGCCAGAAAGGTCTGCACAGCTGCATAGAATCCCCTGGCCCATGAAGGAATATTGGGATCTCGAGGAGTAGTCTCCCTACCATAAATAGGCTTATTGTCCCTTCCTCTCCTACCAGTTGTGGGAGGTTTGGTGACCTTGCTCCTGGATGCGGCATCATTATGAGGTGCAAACCTCTTTGCTTTCCTTCGGAGTGGCATGTTTCTTCCTGCAACCTTGAGTTTGGCCATGTCTGCAACTCATTAAGAAAAAGTTAGAAGATTTCAACAAAGGCACAGAAAATTGGCATTTGGCGACCCACTTGGCGAATTGCCAACAACGTTCGACGAACAAGGGTTAGTCTATTGAAAGTTATAGTGCAAAGAAGACTCGGGAGAATAGATAAAGGGTGAGAGAGAAAATTATCGACGAGTCACCGAGTTCCTTTGGTGACCTCAGGAGTCTCGTCGAAATTTACAAAGCCCAGCGACTTATGAAGAATAAAATTAAGGGCGAGATGGGGACATTAGGCGAAGCGCCAAGTGGTTGGGCGAGCTAGACCCAGCTCTCCAAATGACCCAACGTGCCTATTTTCAACCCAACTTCTCATATTCAACCCCACAACCCCCGAAAACAAAATCAAAGCGTGCACAACTCAAATTAAGACTAGACACATAGCACCCCTCAACATGCAAGCATAACCCCTGAAGATTTAATTCACTATAAGGCACGAAATTTCAAGATTTCAACTCTATAAACTTTTTGGGCAAGTTTGGGAAGCATTAAAGAGTGGGAAGGTTAAGGATTTTGAAAAGTATAACCTCTTGGCGTTAAAACCGTCCAGTTCTCGTCCATTCGGCGACACTTTCCACATGTTAACCTGCACAACCAACACACCGTTATTCCAAACAAAGAAACAAAAAACAAATAAGAAAACGTGGGTTGCCTCCCAAGCAGTGGCTTAGTTAACGTCGCGGCACGACGCAAGTCCACCTTCAAACCTCATTCTTGCAGTTAGCCATAGTGTCACTAGGAAAACCCCCATGTTGTCTTGGGTTGAGATGAGATGATATATGACCCATTTGGGTCTCCAACTTCTTGATCGACCCTGAATGGGAGGTGACGGTCTGGCAAAGGGTACACACATCTTCTTTCATTTCTTTTAAAAAAATTTCTGACCTTTCAACTTTTATGAGGATACGAGAGAGCATATCCTCAGACCTACCACCTTTCGAATCCTTTGGCTTTTGGCGCTCATGGGAAGGAACATACCTATCCTTCTCCCCATCCTTCCAATTCGGATTACGGTCCTTCCATTCACGATCTCGATCCTTCCAACCTTCATCCTTAGCCCAACCTTGGTTACCACCCTGCCTCGAGTAGTTTGAACGATAGCCACCTCCTTGGTTGGCTAGGAAATTTACCTCTTCATTATACAAGGCTTCAAACTTGGACTCATCCGGATTAGCACACCCGACACCCACGGCATTGACACTATGAGCACCAGCTCCCATGACATTTTTAGACAAAATATCAAGTTGTGTCATGATCTTTGCCATGGTTTGGTTCCTCTCTTGGTCCTTTTCCATTTGTTCCTTGGTCAGTTCGAATGTGAGAGGGGAGACCTAGTTTTCACGGGTATACCATGCCCTGTTTATGGTAGTCATGCTATCCAAGAGCTGAGCCGCTATCACATAAGGTTGTTGCATCAAACCTCCCAGAGAAAGTTGGTTAGAAACACCCTTATTTACCGAGTCAAGACTTCGGTAAAAATACTGCAGCAACACGTTATCAGGCAAGCCATGAGTTGGGTATTGAAGAACCAACTTCTTGTATCGCAGCCAAGTTTCATGTATTGGCTCACCTTCTATGAATGTTATCCCGAGGAGTCATCATCTTCGAAGGAGGGAAAAATCACACTTGAAATGTGGTAACCAACTCCTCCCACAAAGTGATTGATTCACGTGGCACTTCATCCAGCCACTTGCACACCTCTCCCATCAAAGATAACGGGAATAACCTCAACCGGAGCGAATCTTGGGAGATTTTTATTTAAAGAGAACGATCCACATACATCCATGAAGTTTCTAATATGCTCATGAGGGTCTTCATGAATCAAACCACTTAAAAGCCCCTTTAGTTGCAAGAGTTGCAACATAGTACTCGTGATGTGAAATACCGCATTCCCTTCGGCTGGAGGTAAGCGAATGGCACCAATACCGCCCATGAGATAGGGGTCATTAGCATGAGGCCCGTTGACATCATTGAGGTTTCCGATGTCATCTTGATGGCCTACTTGGCTGCCATTGCTGCCGTTTACGCTCATACTTCCTGTTTTTAACACAATCAAGCAAAAACAAAACTAAAAATTAATGAAGTATCACTACAACTAATAAGAACAAAAAATTCTACTAAACTAAAGATTCTCAACCAACACCACTCCCCGGCAGCGGCGCCATTTTGATGTTTGACGTAATCAAAGACACAACTTCCAATTCAAGTGTCAACGATAGCATGTAGTAATATAACCCAACCGAATTGGTTGGGGTCGAGTCCTAAAGAAGCGGTTAGTGGTCGAGAATCAATTTGAAAAGTAAAATTATGTTCTAATCAATCATAGCTATAAACATTAATGAGTAAAAAACATAATAAATTCAAGAAATGACACGAGTGTCAATTATCAAAAGGGGGGTTTGTATATAACTAGTTAAACAAAAATAGCGAAAACAAGGATACGAATTAGGGAGATGGGATTCTTGAGATGTGAAAGGAATATGGGCTCAAACAAACAATCGGGTGCATGCAATTGATAGTAAATCGCTGTAAATTTGTAACTAAGCTAAACTTTAGTGGGGGTAAATTCTCTCTCGAGAAACTTACCCCAAATCAAATGAGTTTCTCTCGAACACTGATAAGTCGTAATTACGCCTAGTCTTCGCCTTATCCCATTCACTCTCTAGAGCTGAATGTGTAAGAGAAGGTCTATGATTCACTCTGTCGAGCTGAACCCACGACGACACAATAACCTGTCACGACCCGAGTCTAGACCCCTAATGCGACACGGCATACTTTACCCCGAAGGAGTCTAATACATGCCTCTTAGCATTCATAACATTCGATACATAGAAATAGTGCAGAATTTAAAACTTATTTAAATCCAACAATCAAAAACTCATTTATAAAGCAGCGGAATACTAAAGCCTCACATGGCCATCTTAGATAAAACTTTAACAAGATAGGGTCACGGCCCTTTACAATTGAAGTCTTAACAATAGTCTCAAAATATGGAAGAACTAGAAACAATAAAAGTCCTTGTCCTCCATCTATGAGGACATACCAAAAGATGTCTTGGAAGAACTCTATTCCAAGCTTCAACTAGGGAGAATCAATCACTTACCGGAACCTACACTTTGGTAAAATGGTAGAAGAATGGGGTTAGCACAATTAAGTATTAAGTATGATGACCATGCAAATACATGCTTAAAGGGGACATTTGATTTGAAAGTCGTGCTTTTATGCCATTTTGGTAAAACTTCGAGAATATGAGTAAAAGAGGCATAATATAAGTCACAACCAACAAACAAGTCACATTTTCACATTTGAACAAGATGAACATATAAACATATACCTTTACCTTAAGCCTTCACCTCAAGTAAATCTCAAGCTATACCTTGTGCAATGTATTAATAGATCACAATAAACACAGTAATTAAACACCTCCACCTTTCAAGTGGATCAACATCTCTAGCACAATTTTACTACAACAAGTAATTAGATCAAACCTGCCCTTTCAAGACTATGATCACAAATCCTCAATTCACCAAAAATTCACCATAATTAGGCATAGATTATGATACAATTTATAAATCTAAATCAATCTAGGCATAAATCCATCAACATTCATTCATAATCAACAAACCCACTTCATAAGGCACAATTTAGGAATGGAGAGATATCATGGGTTCATAGAGTATTTTCGTCTTAAATCATCAATTAAACATCAATACAATCATAATTTATCATTTGAAAACGTTTGATGAAAGAACCCATGACATTGAGTAAAACCCTTGGTTTTTCATGAACTTGAAAAATTTGAAAACTTCTTTGAAATTGACTTTAGGGTGAAAGCTAACCATAGATGAAGGATCACCATACCTTATACTTGAAGAATCCCACGAAAATCTACCCAATTAGCCTTCCTCTTCAAGCCCTAAGTCTTGTTCTTCTCTTGGTCTTCAATGGAGTTCTAGAGAGAAGATATTTTGAGAGGGAGGGGTTTTGATTTGGGGAATTTAAAGAATGGAATCAAAAATAGTATTTTAATGTTTTAATACTCTTAAAATATCTTAATATATTTAAAATAACCGTCCATACACTAATTAGGACTTGGGGAGAATTTACCAACTCACCCCTAGTTTGGCCGCACCACTTGACAACAAACAGGTGTGATCTACGGACCCCCCATCCACGGACCGTGGATGGGTTGAC